>NC_056733.1:771304471-771604471 GCF_019279795.1 Protopterus annectens
ACACAGTAGGTACCCAGGGAATGTCACCTTCTCTGACTCACACAGACAGTAAAAGGGATGCCAAACATGACACTACCTGTGCTCAGCCATGTATAGGAAGTGCACTGTTTGCATCTGACATAGGCAGCCCTCCAGCACCATCCTCAGGTCTGGTACACCCTCAAGGTAAGTCAATCAACCTCCCAGTTGGCAGTTGTATTAGAATGTGTTGTTACCTGTAGCTATGGTATGGATGTGAGCATGCAAAGGAATTTGGTGGCCGAATGTTAAGGCAGTGGACGGCAGATGTCCATAGCAGCATCATGACATCTGCAGCACATACCGCGGTCACCATAGTAGCCAGTAGTACACAGGGCTTACTAACCCACTGCAGGTAAGGGGCTGAGCATCATGTGTGTCCATACAGCCCACACAAGTCTCAACCAGCTGGACAGGTGTAGGCCAACACAGACAAATGCTGTACAATGGCCTCTGAATATGCCCAATGGATGACCTCCCCCCCACAGACACACGCAGACAGACTACAGCAGGCCAGGCAGTTGGATGTAGGTTGTGAAGGCTAGGAAGTCTGAAACTAATAATTTGGTAATTAAAGCTAAGATCTGGAGTACACTGGTATGCCTCTAGCCAGCACAATAGGTAGGTCTACACACTGAAATGGAGTACCTGACATACCAGTACAGTAGTAGCAAAAGTGTACAAGTGTCAGCTGTGCCCCCCTTCCAACGCACATATGTAACAGTCAGGTGCACCCCCCCCCCCGGTGCTGTGTAGGAATGTGGATACAGTCGGATGTCCCCCCACGCTGTGCAGAAATGTAGCAACAGTCAATGCCACATGACTGATGGATACCTTGCAGACACAGCATGCCACCTATCAGTGTACAACACATAGGTCAGCACCACAGTACTTACTACCTGGACTTGTAACACATGCAATACAGTTGACCATACTGGGTATGCTCAAACACATGAAGGTATGATGGCAATGTCAGTCGACAATATGCGGAACAGTCATACTGGGCATGCTCACATATGTAAACACAAGATGGCCAGGTCTGCAAACACCAGTGGTCCGGACATATCTGCCGGTACATTGCTATACTGTTGGATGACTGTGCTGTATGGTATGTGTGTGGTACTGTCTGTTGTCTATATATTTGCCATGGTCTATTGGTAATTCACATTAGCTGTGTGCGCAGGGTGTTGCTACCAACACTTGCAAAGGATGGTTATTTGTTTGCGGCCTGAACAAGGCCATTGGATACGGAGTGAGTAAGGCACATTGCAGAAGTTGGTAGCGGTTGTGCATGGGTTTGCGCAGTGTTAAGCACTGCTGACTTCTGGTTACAGCTTCTTACACTTGTTTAGACTCCACATTTCTTTAACAATGCAGTACTCGCATACTGGTAGGCAAACACGCTTACACCTGCTTGCTCCCTCACTTGCACATGCACCGACATTGGTGCTTGCGTTTGTCATTCACACTGGGTGGGCATGATCCCTTGTGATGCCTATTACATCGGACTACATGACTACAGTATCGGGTATGGCTGACCATTAGGTAACGGCATGATGTTCGACTTTATGGAATCAGCGGCCTGTCCAGTGAGTTAATCATATTATATGCATGTTCTTCATACAATCTGCTCCCATCTGGCTGATACATGGGAACCGATACTCTGCAGTGCAGACAAGTAGATGTGTTTTAGGAACCACATCCGTCTGCCAGGTCATGCTACCACATACCTATTGTAGGTTTTCCACCTTTTGAATTGACCGAGGTGAGACATTAGGATTAACACTTTGCATGGGACAGTCCCTCCTTAGGCATATGTGTCATGCAAAAATAATCTGGACATAGCAAATGTCCTGATTACAGGACAATATTATATTCTATGTTTCTATAATAGTTGCATGTAACAGTTATTGTATATATGACACTTCTATATGTTATGTGAAGTAGCATAAGCAACTTGACTGCAGCTAGACTAAGCTTTTATTTGTGCTAATACATATAGTTTTGTACTATACATGGCTGTAGCTATGTTCTGACCTGGTACGTCTGACATTTCTATGAAGCAGGTCCCACTTTGGCCATTTGGAAAGGTGGCAGCCCTATAGGACCTATATGTAGAGATGTCAAATTTGGCAAGGCAACACATACCCACAGCCAGTAGAAATAGACTACTTCACCAGTTTGCATAAGTAAAGGTTATTCTTGTAGCATTATAGTTGCTAATACTGTTTCCTATAACATCTAGGTGTTTCAGATACAACATAATCGTTTTATGCAACCACTACAGACAATATATGGATTCTTTGCCCGAAATCACAGGCCATGTGTCATAATAACATTCATTTTGCATGACACAGCTGCCCAAAGGGGAATTTCCCTTACAAAGGCGAACAAGTGTAACCCCAACCTATTATGCTATCATCTACCTAAGGTAGTCGGCAGAATATGCGCTTTCTGTCACTAGCAGACCTCTCATATGAATGGGGGAGAATGAACGCTCTATCAGGGACACTGCATAACACCCTCAGGGACACATTTAGATGATTGGTACTATTATTACTATTAACCTGATACATTGACAGTCCCAGGGCATATGTATTCATTCACATTTGATGAGGTACATGCTGTTTATGACTCATACATGTTGTCATTAGTCATTACGTGTATTCCGCCACCTGTCCACCTAATATCACTAGTTCTGGAAGGGTTTATTTGGGACTGTGTTAGATTCTGATTAGTAATCACGGACACCACCTGTCAACCTAGTATCACTAGTTCTGGAAGGGTTTAGTTAGGACTGTGTTAGATTCTGATTCATTCTGATTCATAATCATGGACGTCCATGATAATCCAGTACAGTTCACTGATATAGTCCCTATGTGTTCCCCCAATGGTTTACAGACTATCCAGTAGATGTGCTCTTACGGTTTTGGAGGTATGGGCATCTGCTATGCCCACATAGGAATATTAATTACTTCCACGGGATGGGCCTAATACATCTCTGCCAACCAACATCTGCACACTTAGGCCCATTATTGCATACCATGATTCCCCTACCTGACACCCCTCTATAGCACTCATCCTTACTGTGAGCACAGCTGGGGTATGAACACACCCCTACACACTGCCTACTCTCCCCGTCTCGGGGCACATGTTGTACGTTTTGTCAACCCATGTGTTATCAGACTTGCACAACCTACTGTTCCATGTACAGCTACATCCTGGTCGTGTCAATCATCATAGGTTCACCTACAAGGAAAATGTTTGGTGTCCCGCAAGTGACCCCATGATCCATGTTTAAAGTGTGATCTTGCAGATCTCTCCCACTGGTAGTTTCCTGCCGGTGATCTGGAAAGCAGTGGTGTATTTAGCTTTATTGCATGTCTGTATGTTTCACCGGCCTAGCTGGAGAGGATGTGGGAGGTAGACGTTTGTTTATTGGACCTCCCACTAACATATGCCTGGTCTGAACATGTGTTACCCGTAATTGCTGTAACGTAACCTATGTATGTACATGTGTATATCTACAGTAACATATATATATATATATTTTTTTTTTTTGTGTATATATGTGTATATATCTATATATATGTATGTATGTATGTATATGTGTATGTATATCTATATATATATATATATATATATATATATATATATATATATATATATATATATATGTATATATATATATATATATATATATATATATATATATATATATATATATATATATATATATATATATATATATATACATCTGTGTGTCCGTTGACCAATACATTTCCTGGCCATATGCACTTACACATGCGTATTCACCAGCATACTATTGCCTTGGTCATTATGACACTGACACTTCACTCTGGTTATCTTGTAATCTGTATTTAGTACGTTATACAGCGGAGAGATGTTGCAATATGTTCATGTACAGATTACCGATGGTAATTGGGATGTGATACAGTGTCATTTGACCTGTTCCTCGTCTGCACAGCCTATTATTCCAGCTACTGTATTTGTTTGTCTGTGCACATTCATATTAGTTATGTCAATAAATGGAGTGCATGTGTTACAGAGAATGTACTTCAACATATTGTTGTCTGCATGTGCGTATGCATATATACCTATTATGTACTAGCTGACCTACATGGGGCCATCCATTGGAACTGGTGCAACCAACCCTGGCACTCCTGGATCCGTAATTGCATAGCCATTGTTCCTCCTCCCCACCTGTGTTGAGTTTCCACGTGTAACAGCCATTATCCACCTGATATCGCAGCCATGACAAACCTTTACACATTGCCCTCTCCAGAGTGTTTGGGGCCCAACACACATTTTATACCACCTCGTGTATTCACAGGGTCTCCCGCCATTTATATTTGCACATACGTGCCTTTCCTGGTATTATGGATTACTGCCATTTGTGGTTTACAAGTGTAGGTGGTCACAACATGAACTACATTCTATCTGTGTGTAATGTAGACGTAGCAGTTCAACGATGTCATGCCCACTGGTAGAACCCTGCCTCTGGAGTGAATAGCAGTGCCCAGCTCCCTCTTGGGCAGCTTTATCTGACATACGCTGCAAGCACTATATAATACCTTAGTTGCTCTAGATTCCCTTCACAACCCTTGTGTATGCTTTATTCTTACAGCATTCATTCTTCAAATATATGTATGTATATATATATATATATATATATATATATATATATATATATATATATATATATATGTATATATATATATATATATATATGTATATATATATATATATATATATATATATATATATATATATATATATATCATGTCTGTGGATATATATCTATCCACACACACACACACACACACACACACACACATATATATATATATATATATATATATATATATATATATATATATATATATATATATATATATATATATATATATATACATATATATATATATATATTTATTTTATTTTATTTTACATTTGTTGACCGGGCTAGTCCAACTGGATACATGTCCATTTTCAGTGGAGGCCCGGGGAGAAAAGCTCCAGTTAAAAGTATACTATAAAATATACTAAAATCATACAGAAACATCTAATACAAAAATTAGAAAATGACATTAGTATAGAATAAATCATCTTCAGTTTAACAAAATTTACAAAAGGACTGAAAAAAAAGACTGGAAGAGTTAAGCATGTTAAGTGGTACTCAGGAGTGACAGTGTTAGGAAATTGAGAAGGAAGGTTAGTTTAAAGAATGGTTGCATGAAGAGTTATGGTTGAGAATGTTATGTTTTGAGGGTATCAGATAATTAGAGAATAACAGTTAGTCAGGGTTGGTACAAGAGCATAACCAGTGGTTAGAGAAGAAAAGTTTTAGGTTAGTTTTAAATAGTGGGAGAGAGGTTAGGGTTTTAAGGTCTTGTGGTAAGTGATTCCATATTTTACCAACTGAATTAGAGAATATGGAGTCACCTGCTAAGTTATTTGATAAGGAAGTGTAAATCAACATTTTGTTAGTGGAGCGTAGATTCCTCAAGTTATTATATGAGGGTAGTGAGAATTGGGGTGTTGTTGGGTTGGTGTAGGGCTTTATGGGCGATTATAAGTTGGTTAAATTGTAATAGGTGAGGTAATTCAAGACAGTCTAGTTGTTTTAGATTCTGACAGTGATGAGTCCTGTATGGAGAGTTTGTAGCAAATCTGGCAATATTGTTATATGATCTAGCTAGTTTGTTAAGATTATTTTTAGAAAGATTGATATATATGGGGGAAGCATATAATAGGGTAGAGATTAAGTGGGTTCTAGCTACTGGTGTCAGGAAGGGTATGATTCTATAGCGGGATCCAAGTTTTTTGTTAATAGATTTTATTGTAGTGTTTATGTGAGTGTCAAACTTTAGTTGATTGTCAGTTGTAATTCCTAGGAGTTTGGTGGTGGGGTCTGGAGAGATAACGGTACCATTGTTGGATGTAAGTGTGAAATGAAGAGGGGGAGACAAATGAGAGGGTGTAAAGAGCAATAGTTTGTTTTTTTGGGGGTTGAGGAGAAGACAGTGGTTGGAGAACCATTGTTCTATAGTGGTGAAGGCTTTTTGTGTGAGAGAATGAAGTTCAGTTTGGGATGAGGCAGAAAAAATGATAGTAGAGTCATCAGCATATTGAATGCAGGTAGAGAGTGGAGTAGAGAGGTGAAGGTCATTTATGAAAATGGAAAACAGTAGTGAACCTAAAATGGTGCCCTGTGGGACACCTAGGGAGGTGGGAAGGAGGTCTGAAAGATGGTTTTGCCAGAGAACTGCTTGTTTTTGGTTTTCCAGGTAGGACGTAAACCAGTTCATAGCAGGATTATCAAGAGAGAGGAACTTCAGTAGGTGGAGGAGAAGTTGATGATTGACCATGTCGAAGGCTTTATATATGTCTATAAAGAATGCTGAGGAGAGAATATTATTGTTGCAATTTTTGTTGATACAGTTAGTGAATGATAGCAAGGCTGTAGTGGTACTGTGGAATGGCCGGAAACCATGTTGACAGTTAGCTAGGAGATTATAGTGGAGTAGGTGGGTTATTAATTGTTTGTGGATACATTTCTCCATTATTTTAGCAAGTGGAGAGAGTAGAGCTATGGGGCGAAAGTTGGAGTACTCAGTGGAGTCACCACCTTTGTGAAGAGGGACAATGTGTGAGATTTTCCAAATAGATGGGAAAGTGCCTTATTTTATGGTTCTATTGATCAATATGGAGATTGGGTAGGCAATGGCTTTGGCTCCTACTTGGAGGTATTCTGCTGGTAATTTATCAGCTGAGGGCGTAGTAGGTTTTAATTTTTGAAGTAAGGAAGAGATATAGGAGGTGGGTATGGGTTCAAGGTGGAAAGGGGGAGGAATAGAGCTTGGACTGGGCAAATTAGAGGTATCAGGTTTTTGTTGATTTGCTAGATTTAGTATAGCAGTAGTAAAGAAAGTATTAAAGGCATTTGCTGTTTGTATTGGACAGTCAGGGTTGGAGCCTAGTGGATTAGGTGTGGCTACTTTGCCTGGGAATAGTAGTGTGTTAATAGTAGACCAGAACTTTTGTGGTTGTTGAAGGGATGATTGTTGTAGTTGGATATAAAAGTTATTTTTGTCTTGTAGGATAGCTTTTTTTGTTATGTTTCTTTGTTGTCTAAAAGTTTGGTGATCAATTGTATCCTTTGTGGTACGCCATTTAGCTCAAGTTATATTTTTACTAAGGATTAGTTTCTTAGTATGATTTGAGAGCCATGGGGCTGGTTTATTTTTCATTCTTATGGAATGCATTGGGGCATGATGGTCTAGGATTGCTAGGAAAGTGGTATTGAAGTAATTAACTGCTTCATTTATAGGGAGGTACTTAAGCGGTGACCAGTTGCAATGTTTAAGTTCAGTTAGAAACAGTTCATGGTCAAAATGTTTTTTGCTACGGGCAATTCTGACTGAAGTAGAGATATTTAAACTTGTTTTATGTCTGATAATATATATTAGAGAGTGGTCACTAAGGTCATCTGGGAGGGTTCCTGTTGTATAGTTTTGCTGTGGACAATTTGTTAGCATCCAATCAAGGATGCTTTCTTTATTATTAAGTTATATATATATATATATATATATATATATATATATATATATATATATATATATATATATATATATATATATATATATATATATATATATATATGTGTGTGTGTGTGTGTGTGTGTGTGTGTGTGTGTATATATATATATATATATATATATATATATATATATATATATATATATATATATATGTATATAAGTTACATCTGTACATAAAAACATACATTTGCTATGCTGGGAGCTGCTTACACCCACGCAGGCACACTTGCATATGCTTACTGTGAGTTACATATGTTTACTGCTGCTTCTTTTTGCTTACATGTGCCTTATTCATTATGACAGTACCACTTTGATTGAAGGAATCCTGTTAATGGCCCCATGCGAAACACATGTTCACCTTTACATGTTTAAATGTTGGGTTTACAGCACAGCGACATTCATTCCACAAGAAAATGATATGTGCTATAGTCGAACTTGAACCAGGAATGCCTTTACGTTAGGCGGATGCTCTAACCACTACACTATTGGGGTTCTGCTTCATTTATATGTATACCCATGGTTCATAGCTACCCGAACACACGCCTCAATGCTTCACTTACACAGCAGGCATCCATTCTCCTGCTTGGAAAACAGCAGTACTACACATGCGCCATTCCCTATTCCCTACTGCTCTGGACCCATGCTACATGTTTACTCACTCCGAGGATTTTCAGAACTCCAAAGCTTATAGTCCTGGCACATGTATGTGTTTGATTGTCAGGATGTTCCTGTGGTCATCCAGGTTTAGGCTTGTCTAACTGGAGACCGGAATAGCCCTGTATCTGTTTGAAAGTCAGAATTAGCACGTGGACAGAGTTAGTCCCAATGTTACCATCCTACCTGTGTTTACAGACGCAGGGGTTTGCCCACTTCTGATCAGATTATTATGTCTGCAATACATAATGTGGGGTGGGGGTGGGTTCAACTGGTGTTTCCCTTCACATTTGTATCTCTGTCTGTACATACATATACACCTACATACCTATTTACATTTACCATACAGTTGAATGTCTGCTGCACATCCCCACTGTCTTGACCTCCCTATATTCGAAGGACATTTCTGGCCATCACATAAAATTAGTGGTCCTTGCATGGCTTGGACCCAGAAACATACACACCTTAGTCACCGGTTGGACTACTACACCATCTGTGGTACATTCCGCATGGATGGCAGGGGGCGGTTCAACTGGTGTTTCCCTTCACATTTGTTATGACTGCTTTATTGTGACCATGTTCATTCATATATATATATATATATATATATATATATATATATATATATATCTGTCTGTACATACATATACACCTACATACCTATTTACATTTACCATACAGTTGAATGGGACATTATTCTGGCCATCACATAAAATTAGCGGTCCTTGCATGGGCTGGACCCAGAAAGCATACCACCTTAGTCATTGTTATGACTGCTTTATTGTGACCATGTTCATTCATATATATATATATATATATATATATATATATATATATACCTCTGTCTGTACATACATATACACCTACATACCTATTTACATTTACCATACAGTTGAATGTCTGCTGCGCATCCCCGCTGTCTTGACCTCCCTATATTCGAAGGACATTATTCTGGCCATCACATAAAATTAGCAGTCCTTGCATGGCTTGGACCCAGAAACATACACACCTTAGTCACCAGTTGGACTACTACACCATCTGTGGTACATTCCGCATGGATGGCAGCTAGCATATATGACTTCACTACAGGTATTCAACAGTACTGGCAACAAATGTGACAGCTGATTGGTGTACATATGTGTACAGACCTCTCAACCACTCAGGAACTAATTTCAACAGTAACAGGGACAAGGCAAGGACAATTCAGGGACAATCACGGACACTTTTACAATATTAGTACTATTAACTTGAAAGTGTTGACAGATTCAGAGCATATGTATTAATACTTATTTTCTGAAGTTCAAAACGTCTATTACTCTTAATTATTGTCATTATTCATTCATTGTCATTCAACATTTTTCCTCCAAAGATCACTGGTTTTAGGGGGGATTAAGAGGCTGGCCAGTTATTGTGCGAATGCTCTGACCATTGGTATGGTTGCCACATTTTCATATGGCCAGGATGGGATATATTCAGGACACACCATATTTTTCAGACCAACACATACCCACTGTCAGTACAGGGTTTAGAACTTTACTTATTTTCCTAGATGAGAGCTTATTCTTGTAGTAGTTTAGTTGCTTATTCTGTTTCTTGTAAGATTTACGTATTTTACATACAGAAATAACTGTTTTAGGCAACTGTTACATGAAATATGGTACATAGTTATTTCCTACAATCACAGGACATTTGCCATTGTATCATTCTTGGTCAGGACACACCTACCCAAACAGGGACTTTCCCTCACAAAGTGGGACAGGAGGTACCCTGCTTACATCAGCACCTTAATCACCCTATATCCAACTGCCACTATGCAAATGTGTAAAGTATATATTCTCAATGATTCATGTGGGGAGCCGTGCATCACAGTCAGGTGTTTAATCCCGGGTAGTAGGTTCTGCATGACTGGCTGGAGTCTGAGCAGTCTCATGAACCACTACTGTACATACAACTTGTGTCCAGATGTCTACAGGACTAGACATCATGTTGTGATACCAAGTCTGATGTTTACACAGGATACTTATCCCATGAGGGATATCCAAAAATTGAACAAGACAATAACCTTCGATCTTTTTGGATTTACGAAAATGTGATAGGGTTTTACATACAAGGGATACATAGTTTGCAATCCTGACACTGCCTAGGGTGAGACTGCCTACTAGATATGAGTAGTGGTCACTATGTGCAGATATGGCTGTGCCAAGCAAGCAGCCCGAGTATGGCTGGATTTGGTGGACGTTCAGGAATGGGGGTGGGGGGTTGTGTGCTGTAGAGGGGATGATTGGTATTCAATTATGCATCCAGGTGTGCTGTAGTTGGATGGCTCAGTTCAGTCCAGACCATTATGTTGGTATGTGCTGGTGACGTTTCTGTACATGTGTATCGCACATTTTAATATTCATATGTTTGTGGGATTGTGTTCTACAGTATGGCCTGTCAGGTTGTATTGTGGATGTGTATGTTTGTTCTTTGTGTTTCTTTCTTATTCACCCACTGCTCCCTCATACACCTCCAGTTCACGTATTGTGCATCCAATACAGTCTTCCCTTTGCAAATTATTAAATTACCTGTCCCCCCCCACACCCATATTCTACACACTTCATCCATCCCTTCTCTGGTTGATGGCTCATGGCACGGTCAAGGGAACACATTGCATACACTACATATCTCTGGTACCTGTATGGTTGTGAGGACTACCCTAGCATTTTTCACCTTCCACATGCTGTACATCATGCACATAGGTACACGCAAATACTTATCTTTCATGACATGGTAGGTAGACCCGGGTAATACCCGTTCATCTTTGACACATCCTGACAAGAACGGCTTGGACCGCAAATGGGCAGATTTTGGCCGAATGCTCTGACCATTGGTAGGGTTGCCACCTTTTCATATGGCCAGGATGGATATATTCAGGACATATCATATTTTATAGGCCAACACATACCCACGGTCAGTACAACGGATAGTACTTTTGTTTTATGCCTAAATGTAAGCTTATTGTTGTAGCAGTTTAGCTGCTTCTTCTGTTTTGTTTACTTGCATATTCTATTTTTTGTAACATGTAGGTATGTTACATATGGAAATAACTATCGTATGTGACTATTACATGAGATGTGGGACATAATTATGTCAGGATATTTTACATTAATAATGGTTTTGGTATGGACACAACTGCCCAGAGGGGGACTGTCCCTCACAATGTGGGACAGGTGAGTACCCTGACCATTGGGCTAGACTTAGCTATTGGCACGCTAACATGATGCATTTCACTTCCACTTGGTATAACTATCAACATTGCAATAGAATATGGGCACGTGGTTTTAAATGTCATTTGTTCAAGGGATGGGGACTCAATATTCAGCTACGTGCATTTGTGTTTGCTTCTTATTTTTGTGTTTGCAAAACTGTCTTGCATGCTTTGCATATGTTTCCGTATCCATGGACACTGACAGGTGTGATTACTATTGGAGGCAGGCTGTAATATTCAGCATTTTAGGTTTCATGTAAACAGCCGGCATATCCACGCCTCCATGCAGCACTTCGACATGCCCCATGCACTCGCACACGTTTCCTATGCACGTGGATGTGGCGGCAGTGCGCCTTCATAAATATGCATATGGTGCTACTGCGTCATCTGTACGCCACACGGTCGGTGCAAGCCTAATGCCGTCCTTGCATCAAGCTTCATGAATCCCGGGGTATGTTAGTATTTGCATTCTATCTAAGGGCTACATTACAAGGTGCATTTTGTTTAAGGACTATGTTAGAAGTGCATTCTGTTTAACGGCTACATTACAAGATGCATTCTGGTTAAGGGCTACATTACAAGGATCATTCTTTTTAAAGGCTATGTTACTAAGTGCATTCTATCTAAGGGCTGTGTTACAAGGTCCATTCTGTTTACGAATTGTGTTTCAAGGTGCATTATGTCTAAGGGCTACATTATAAGGTGCAGTCTGTTTAAACACTATGTTACAAGGTGCATTCTATCTTAAGGCTACATTACAAGGTGCATTCTTTTTACGGGCTATGTTACAAGGTACATTCTGTCTAAGGGCTCTGTTACAAGGTGCATTCTGTTTAAGGGCTACATTGCAAGGTGCATTCTCTCTAACTGATACATTACAAGGTGCATTCTGTCTAAGGGCTACATTACAAGGTGCAAACTGTCTAACGGCTGGATTACAATACTCATTATTTTTAAGGACTATGTTACAAATGCATTCTGTTTAAGGGCTATATTACAAAGTGCATTCTGTGTAAGGGCTATGTTACAAGATGCATTCTGTTTAAGGGCTATGTTACAAAGTGCATTCTGTCTTTGGGCTACATTACAAGGTGCATTCTATTTATGGCCTACATTGCAGGGTGAATTCTGTCTAAGGGCTATGTGACAAGGTGTATTTTGTTTAAGGGTTACGTTTACAAGGTGTATTCTGTTAAATCACTATTTTACAAGGGGCACTGTCTAAGGGCTACATTACAAGGTGCATTCTGATTAAGGGCTATGTTACAAGGTGCATTCTGTCTAATGGATAAGTTACAAGATGCATTCTGTTTAAGGGGAACTTTATCAAGGTGCATTCTGTCCAAGGTATACATTAGAATGTGCATTCTGTTTAAGGGTTATGTTACAAGGTACATTCTGTTTAAAGGCTTATGAACAATGAAGTAAGGTGCATTACAAGGTGCATTCTGTTTAAGGGCTACATTGCAAGGTGCATTCTCTCTAACTGATACATTGCAAGGTGCATTCTGTCTAAGGGTTACGTTACAAGGTCGATTCTGTTTAAGGACTTATTTACTATCTTGCAATGAGCATTCTTTCATAGGGTTATGTTACGCTGTGCATTATGTCTAAGGGCTACATTACAAGGTGCAAACTGTCTAACAGCTACATTATATTGTTCATTCTTTTTGTGGACTATGTTACAAATGCATTCCATTTAAGGGCTACATTTAAGGGCTATGTTACAAGGTGCATTCTGTTTAAGGGCTATGTTACAAGGGCATTCTGTCTTATGAGGTGCATTCTCTTTTTGGGCTACATTACAAGGTGCAGTCTGTCCAAGGGATACATTACAAGGTGCATTCTGTCTAAGAGTTATGTGACAAGGTGTCTTCTGTTATGTTACAGGGTGCATTCTGTTTAATTACTATGTTAAAAGGTGCATTCTGTCTATGGGATACATTACAAGGTGCATTCTGATTAAGGACTATGTTACAAGGCACATTCTGTCTAAGGGCTAAATTACAATATGCATTCTGTTTACGGGGGATTTTTTCAAGGTGCATTCTGTCTAAGGGATACATTACAATGTGCATTCTATTTAAGAGTTATGTTACAAGGTGCATTCTGTTTTAAGACTTATGAACAATGAGCAAGGTGCATTCTGTCTAAGGTTTACATTACAAGGTGCACTCCGTCCAAGGGCTCATTACAAGGTGCATTCTTTCTAAGGAATACATTACAAGTTGCATTCTGTTTAAGGACTATGTTACTAGGTTCATTCTGTTAAGGCTAAATTGCAAGGTGAATTCTGTCAAAGGAGTACTTTACAAGTTGCATTCTGTGTCAAGGCTAAGTTACAAGTTGCATTCTGTTTAAGGGCTAGTTAACAAGGTGCATTTTAAGGGTTATGTTACAAAGTATTTTGTCTGAGGGTTACGTTACAATTAAGGGGTGTGTTTGAATATTTCTGGGTTGGCATAATTGTTAAGGTCCTATTCTCCCAGAAAGAAGATCTCGGGTTTGATTCTAACCACTGCGTGTTAGCTAAGCTTCTAATAGTTGGAAGACTAATAGCCTACTGTCTACCTTTGAACCTGCAAGGTGCATCCTGTGTAAAGGCTTATGAACAATGTTACAATGTGTATTCTGTGTAAGGGCTACATTAAAAGGTGCATTCTGTGTAAGGGCTACATTAAAAAGTGCATCCTGTTTAAGGACTATCTCATAAGGTGCATTCTATCTAAGGGCTACTTTACAAAGCACATTCTGTCTAAGGGCAACATTACAAGGTGCATTCTCTTTAATGACTATGTTACAAGGTGCATTCTGTCTAAGGTCTACATTACAAGGTGCCTTCTGTCTAATGGCTATGTTACAAGTTACCTTCTGTTTAAGGGCTATATTACAAGGTGCATTCTAAGGGCTATGTTACAAGCCATTCTGTCTATGGGCTACGTTCTATGTTGAATTCTGTCTAAACGCTATGTTATGGAATTTCTGGTTTGGCATAACGGTTAAGGTCTTAACCTCCCAGAGAGAAGGTATCAGCTTTTATTCGGACCATTGGGTATTGCCTAAGCTTATAATAATAGGAAGACTAATTGTGTAGTATCTACCTATGAGCTTACAAGGTGCTTTCTAGTACTTATGAACAATGTTACAATGTGCTTTCTGTCTAACAGCTACATGACAGTGTGCAGTCTGTCTAAGAGTTACATTACATGGTGCATTCTGTTTAAGAGCTACTTTACAAGTTGTATTCTGTCTAAGGGCTATGTTACAAGGTGCATGCTACTTAAGGGCTGCATTACAAGGTGCATTCAATCTAAGGGCTATAGTACATATTGTATTCTGTTTAAAGACTATGTTACAAGGTGCATTCAGTTTAAGGGATACATTACAAGGTGCATTTGGTCTAAGGGGCTATGTTACAAGTTGCATTCTGTTTAAGGTGTACATTATCACAGTGCATTCTGTCTAAGGGATACATTACAATGTGCATTCTGTTTAAGGGTTATTTTAGAAGGTGCATTCTGTTTAAAGAATTATGAACAATGTTGCAAGGTGCATTCTGTCTAAGGGCTTCACTACAAGGTACATTCTGTCCAAGGGCTGCATTATAAGGTGCATCCTGTCTAAGGATGTCATTACAAGCTGCATTCTGTTTAAAGACTATGTTACAAGGTGCATTCTGTTTAAGGACTATGTTACAAGTGCATTCTGTTTAAGGGCTACATTACAAGGTGCATTCTGCCTAAGGGCTACATTACAAGGTGCATTCTGTTTAAAGACTATGTTAGAAGGTGCATTCTGTCTAAGGGCTACATTACAAGGTGCATTTTGTTTAAGGACTATGTTAGAAGTGCATTCTGTTTAATGGCTACATTACAAGGTGCATTCTGTCCAAGGGCTACATTACAATGATCATTATTTTTAAAGGCTATGTTACAAGGTGCATTCTGTTTACAAATTGTGTTTCAAGGTGCATTATGACTAAGGGCTACATTACAAGGTGCAGTCTGTTTAAACACTATGTTGCAAGGTGCATTCTATCTTAGGGCTACATTACGAGGTGCATTCTTTTTATGGGCTATGTTACAAGGTACATTCTTTCTAAGGGCTCCATTACAAGGTGCATTCTATTTAAGGGCTACATTACAACGTGCATTCTCTCTAACTGATAGATTAGAAGGTGCATTCTGTCTAAGGGCTATATTACAAGGTGAAAACTGTCTAATGGCTACATTACAAGGTTCATTATTTTTAAGGACTATTTTACAAATGCATTCTGTTTAAGGGCTACATTACAAAGTGCATTCTGCCTAAGGGCTATGTTACTTGTAACATAGCCATTAAACAGAATGCACCTTCTGCATTCTATTTAATGGCTATGTTACAAGGTGCATTCTGTCTTCCGGCTATGTTACAAGGTGCATTCTGTTTATGGGCTACATTGCAGAGGGCGTTCTGTCTAAGGGCTACGTGACAAGGTATATTCTGTTTAAGCATTACATTACAAGGTGCATTCTGTTTAATAACTATGTTACAAGGTGCACTCTATCTAAGGGCTACATTACAAAGTGCATTCTGATTAAAGGCTATGTTACAAGGTGCTATCTGTCTAAGGGCTAAGTTACAAGATGCATTCTGTTTAAGGGGTACTTTATCAAGGTGCATTCTGTCTAAGGTATACATTAGAATGTGCATTCTGTTTAAGGGTTATGTTACAAGGTGCATTCTGTTTAAAGACTTACGAACAATGAAGCAAGGTGCATGCTGTCTAAGGGTTACGTTACAAGATGCATTCTGTCCAAGGGCCGCTTTGCAAGGTGTATTCTGTTTAAGCACTATGTTACTAAGTGCATTTTGTTTAAGGGCTACATTGCAAGGTGAATTCTGTCAAAGGAATACTTTACAAGGTGCATTCTGTCTCAGGGCTATGTTACAATTTGCATTCTGTTAAACGGCTATGTCGCAAGGTGCATTTTAAGGGTTATGTTACAAAGTATTCTGTCTGAGGGATACATTACAAGCTGAATTCTAATTTCGGGATGTGTTAGAAAATTTCTGGGTTGACATTATTGTTACGGTCCTATTTTCCCAGAAAGAAGATCTCTGGTTTAATTATGACTAAGAGCTACATTACAGGGTACATTCTATTTAAGGACTATGTTACAAGGTGCATTCTATCTAAGGGCTGAATTACAAGGTGCATTCCTTTTATGGGACATGCAACAATGTGCATTCTGTCTAAGGGTTACGTGACAAAGTATATTCTGTTTAAGGGTTATGTTACAAGGTGCATTTTGTTTAATGACTATGCTACAAGGTGCATTCTGTCTAAGGGCTACATTACAAAGTGCATTCTGATTAAGGGCACTCTTACAAGGTGTATTCTGTCTAAGGTCTAAGTTGCAAGGTGCATTCTGTTTAGAGGGTACTTTATCAAGGTGCATTCTGTCTAAGGGATACATTGCAATGTGCATTCTGTCTAAGGGTTACCTTTTAATGTGAATTCTGTCTAAGGGCTACATTAGAAGGTGCATTCTGTTTAAGGGTTACGTTACAAGGTGCATTCTGTTGAACAATGTTGCAAAGTGCATTCTTTCTAAGGGCTACATTACCAGGCACATTCTGCCTAAGAGCTACATTAGAAGGTGCATTCTGTTTAAAGATTATGTTACAAGGTGCATTCTATCTATGGGGTACATTGCAAGGTACATTCTGTTTAAGGACTATGTTAGAAGTGTATTCTGTTTTAGAGCTACATTACAAGGTGCATTCTGCCTAAGGGCTACATTACAAGGTGCATTCTGTTTAAAGACTATGTTAGAAGGTGCATTCCATCTAAGGGCTACATTACAACATGCATTCTGTTTAATGACTATGTTATAAGTGCATTCTGTTTAACGGCTACATTACAAGGTGGATTCTGTCTAAGGACTACATTACAAGGATCATTTTTTTTAAAGGCTATGTTACTAGGTGCATTCTATCTAAGGGCTATGTTACAAGGTGCATACTGTTTAAGAATTGTGTTTCAATGTGCATTCTATCTTAAGGCTACATTACAAGGTGAATTCTTTTAACGGGCTATGTTACAAGGTACATTCTGTCTAAGGGCTCAGTTACAAGGTGCATTCTGTTTAAGGGATACATTGCAAGGTGCATTCTCTCTAATTGATAAATTACAAGTGCATTCTGTCTAAGGGCTACATTACAAGGTGCAAACTGTCTAACTGCTACATTACAAAGTTCATTATTTTTAAGGACTATGTTACAAATGCATTCTGTTTAAGGGCTACATTACAAAGTGCATTCTGCCTAAGGCCTATGTTACAAGGTGCATTCTGTTTAAGGGCTATGTTACAAGGTGCATTCTGTCTTTGGGGTACGTTACAAGGTTTATTCTGTTTATGGGCTACATAGCAAGGAGCATTCTGTCTAAGGGTTATGTGACAAGGTGTATTCTATTTAAGGGTTACGTTACAAGGTGCATTCTGTTTAAGGACTATGTTACAAGGTGCATTCTGTCTAAGGGCTACATTACAAGGTGCATTCTGATTAAGGGCTATGCTACAAGGTGCATTCTGTCCATGGGCTAAGTTACAAGATGCATTCTGTTTAAGGGGTACTTTACAAGGTGCATTCTGTCTAAGGGAAACATTGGAATGTGCATTCTGTTTAAGGGTTATGCTACAAGGTGCATTCTGTTTAAAGTTTTATGAACAATGATGCAAGGTGCATTCTGTCTAAGGGCTATGTTACAAGGTGCTTTCTGTCCAATTGCTGCATTACAAGGGGCATTCTGTCTAAGGGCTACATTACAAGCTGCATTCGGTTTAATGACTATGTTACAAGGTGCAATATGTCTAAGAGCTACATTACAAGGTGCATTCTGATTAAGGCGTATGCTACAAGGTGCATTCTGTCCATGGGCTAAGTTACAAGATGCATTCTGTTTAAGGGGTACTTTATCAAGGTGCATTCTGTCTAAGGGAAACATTGGAATGTGCATTCTGTTTAAGGGTTATGCTACAAGGTGCATTCTGTTTAAAGTTTTATGAATAATGATGCAAGGTGCATTCTGTCTAAGGGCTACGTTACAAGGTGCATTCTGTCCAATGGCTGCATTACAACATCCATTCTGTCTAAGGACTACATTACAAACTGCATTCTGTTTAAGGGCTACAGTACAATATGTATTCTGTCTAAGGGCTATGTTACATAGTGCATTGTGCTTAAGGACTGTGTTACAAAGTGGATTTTATTTAAGGGTTACATTGCAAAGTGCATTCTGTTGAAGGGCTCCATTACAAGGTGATTTCTGTTTAAGGATTATGATACAAGGTGCATTCTGTTCAAGGGCTACATTACAAGGTGCATTCTGTCTAAGGGTTACATTTTATGGTGCATTCTGTTTGAGGGCTATGTTACAATGGGAATCATGTCTAAGGGCTACTTTATAAGGTGCATTCTCTCTAAGGAATATATTACAAGCTGCATTCTGTTTAAAGGTTATGTTACAAGGTGCATTCTGTTTAAAGACATGAACAATGTTGCAAGGTGCATTGTTTCTAAGGGCTATGTTACAAGGTACATTCTGTCTAAGGGCTACATTACAAGATGCATTCTGTTTAAGGACTATGTTACAAAGTGCATTCTATCTAAGAGCTACATTACAAGGTACATTCTGTTTAATTACTGTGTTACAAATGCATTATGTTTAAGGGCTACATGACAAGGTGCATTATGTCTAAGGGCTGTGTTACAAGGTGCATTCTGTTTACGGGCTATGTTACGAGATGCATTTTAACTAAGGGCTATGTTACAAGGTGCATTATGTTTACAGGCTGTGCTACAAGGTGCATTCTGTTTATGGACTGTGTTACAAGGTGCATCCTGTTTTAGGGCTGCATTACAAGGCGCATTCTGTCTAAGGGCTACATTACAAGGTGCAGTATGTTTAAGCCCTATGTTACAAGGTGCAATCTAGCTAAGGGCTACTTTACAATGTGCGTATGGTCTAAGGGATACATTATATTTTACATTTTGTTTAATGGTTACATTGCAAGGTGCATTCTGTTTAAGGACATGAACAATGTTGCAAGGTGCATTCTATCTAAGAGCTACATTATAGAGTGCATTCTGTTTAAGGACTATGTTACTTGGTACATTCTGTTTAAGGGCTACATTGCAAGGTGCATTCTGTGAAAGGAATACTTTACAAGGTGCATTATTTTCAAGGACTATATTTTAAGGTGCATTCTGTTTAAGGGCCACACTGCAAGGGGAATTCTGTCAAAGGAATACATTACAAGGTGCATTCTGTCTTAGGGATACATTATAAGGTGCCTTCTGTTTTACGGGCTACACTGCGAGGTGGATGCTGACTAAGGGATACATTACAAGGTGCATTCTGTTTTAAGGCTATGTTACAAGTTGCAATCTGTCTAAACGCTACAATACAAGGTGGATTCTTTCTAAGGGCTAAATTGCAAGGTGCATTCTGTTTAAGGACTAAGTTACAAGGTGCATTCTGTTTAAAGGCTATGTTACAAGTTGCAGTCTGTATAAGGGCTACATTACAAGGTGCATCCTGTTTAAGGGCTACTTTACAAGGTGCATTTGGTCTCAGGGATACATTACATGGTGCATTCTGTTTAAGGGTTGCATTGCAAGTTCATTCTGTTTAAGGACTTACAAACAATGTTGCAAGGTGCATTCTGTTTAAGAGCTACATTATAGGGTGCATTCTGAGGTGCATTCTGTGTGAGGGCTACGTTATAAGGTGCATTCTTTCTAAGGACTATGTTACAAGGTGCATTCTGTTTAAGGGCTACACTGCAAGGTGAATTATGTCAAAGGAATACATTACAAGATGCATTCTGTCTAAGAGCTATGTTACAAAGTGCATTCTTTTTAAGGACTATGTTACAAGGTGCATTCTGTCTTAGGGCTACATTACAAGGTGCAATCTGTTTAAGGGCTACTTTGTGAGGTGGATTCTGACTAAGGGATACATTAAAAGGTGCATTCTGTTTAAGGACTATGTTACAAGTTGCATTCTGTCTAAACACTACATTACAAGGTGGATTCTGTCTAAGGGCTATGCTACAAGGTGCATTCTGTTTATGGACTATGTTACAAGGTGCATTCTAACTAAGGGCTTTGTTACAAGGTGCATTCTGTTTAGGGACTGTTTTACAAGGTGCATTCTATCTATGGGCTACATTACAAGGTGCATTCTGTTTAAGGACTATGTTACAAGGTGCATCCTGTTTAAGGGCTACTTTACAAGGTGCATTCAGTCTAATGGATACATTACAAGATGCATTGTGTTGAAAGGTTACGTTACAAGGTGCATTCTGTTTAAGGACTTATGAACAATATTGCAAGGTGCATTCTTTCTAAGGGCTACGTTACAAGGTGCATTTTGTCTAAGGTCTACATTATAATTTGCATTCTGTCTAAGAGCTACATTATAGTGTTCATTCTGTTTAAGGACTATGTTACAAGTTGCATTTTGTTTAAGGGGTATTTTACAAGGTGCATTCTAAGAGCTATGTTACAAGGTATTCTTTCTGAGGGTAAGGTTACATGAAGAATTCATGAAAGTGATCATCACTGATCAATACATGACACATTAATTAAAAAAAAACAACAGATATTTTTCAAAATATGAAATGATTTTACATGACATCTTGCCTGCATATATACTAACTTCTACCTCCTTATGTTTTTATGTTCTTTCACTGTCTTTGTATAGCATTGTATTCTCTGGAATTATTTTGCACTAGTTGCTATTTTTTGCATTACATGCTCTTCCTCTGTATTACTTTTTGTATTTGTCATTCATTTATTATTTTATTTTTTGTATTTTTGTCATTTATTATTGTACATTGTTCTATGATTTATTTAGTAAATGTGGAGCTTTTCTCCCTTGGCCTCTGCTGAAAAAGGACCTGTGTCCAGTTGGACTTTCCCGCAAAACAAATGTAAAATAAAAAATAAATAATATTCTGCTTAAGGGGTGTGTTACAGAAGTTCTGGGTTGGCATAATGGTTAAGGTCTTATTCTCCCAGAGAGAAGGTATCTGGTTTTATTCTAACCACTGGGTTGGCATATGCTTAAAGTCTTATTCTCCCAGTGAGAAGGTATCTGGTTTGATTCTAACCACTGGGTATTGGATAAGCTTCTAATAGTTAGAAGACTAATAGCATCTTTCTACCTATGAACCTGCAAGGTGCATCCTGTTTAAGGACTTATGAACAATGTTACAATGTGCATTCTGTGTAAGGGCTACATTAAAAGGTGCATCCTGTTTAAGGGCTTATGAACAATGTTACAATGTGCTTTCTGTGTAAGAGCTACATTAAAATGAGCATTCTTTGTAAGGGCTACATTAAAAGGTGCATCCTGTTTAAGGTCTCTATTACAAGGTGAATTCTATCTAAGGGCTACATTACAATGTGTATTCTGTTTAAGGGCTACATTACAACATGCATTCTTTCTTAGGGCAACATTACAAGGTGAATTCTGTTTAATGGTTTCATTACAAGGTGCATTCTGTCTAAGGGCTATGTTATAAGCTGGATTCTGTTTAATGGCTTCATTGTAAGATGCATTCTGTCTAAAGGATATATTACAAAGTGTATTCTGTCTAAGCGCTATGTTACAAGTATCATTCTGTTTAAGGGCAATGTTACAAGGTGCATTCTAAGAGCTATGTTACAAGGTATTCTGTCTAAGGGCTATGCTACAAGGAGAATTCTGTCTAAGGACTATATTATTGAAGTTCTGGGTTGGCATAATGGTTAAGGTCTTAACCTCCCAGAGAGAAAGTATCAGATTTTATTCTGATTACTGGGTATTGGCTAAGCTTCTAATAGTTGGAAGACTGATAGCCTAGTATCTACCTATGAGCTTACGAGGTGCATTCTGTTAAGGACTTATGAACAATGTTACGATGTGCATTCTGTCTAAGAGCTACATTACAGGGTGCACATCATAACATTGTTACGATGTGCATTCTGTCTAAGAGCTACATTACATGGTGCATTCTGTTTAAGGGCTACATTACAAGGTGCATTCTATCTAACGGCTATGTTACAAAGTGCATTCTGTTTAAGTACTGTGTTATAAGGTGCATTCTGTTTAAGGACTACTTTACAAGGTGCATTCTGTCTAAGGGATACATTACAAGGTGCATTCTATTTAAAGGCTGCATTACATGTTGCATTCAGTCTAAGAGCTACATTACAAAGTGCATTCTATCTAAGGGCTACATTACAAGGTGCATTCTGTTTAAGGACTATGCTACAAACTGCGTTCTGTTTAAGGGCTACATTACAAGATGCATTCTGTTTACGGGTTATGTTACAAGGTGCATTCTGTCTAAAGGATACTTTACAAGGTGCATTCTGTTTAAGCACTATCACTGGGATTCAATAAATTCTGTGCAGGAATAACACTATTCCTGCACAGAGTGGACCATGTCTGTATAGCACAGCAGCATGCCTTGCATATTCATGAAGGTGTGCTGCTGTTCAACCTACACAGATACAAACCATGAACGAGTGCAGGGGGCATGTTCAAGTAGTGCACGGACATTGAACACACCCCCTGCATTCAGAAAGTGCCATACGACACTTTCTAATAGGATCTGGCATAATATTAGAGAATTACTCTAATACTATGCCAGTATTTCAGTATCCAGGGAAACTGAAATAAAATAAATGATCACTTCAGCATCTGCAGACACTGAAATACACATGGCATTAGCATAGCAATGCATGGGGTGTGTGACAGGTTCTGTGACACACCCCCTACATTGTAAAAGTGCTGTACGACACCCCTGTAACCTGCTAAAACAGGAAATGTGTCCAAATGCACATATAATGGGGAAGAAATCATTGAATAGGGACTCACAAGCTTAGAAAGTTGATAGAAAACTGGTCATGCATTAGCAGGAATTACCAAAGGATAGAAGTCTGAAAGCAAATGTATGCCAATATTCCCTGACAGCAGTCCATGTGGACAAGGGCCCAAATAATGGGGGGAAAAGCAATAAAATTGGGACACTTCTGAAAAATTGCCCTCACACACTTAGAAAGTTGATAGGAAACAGGATATGTATTAGCAGGAATCTCTGAAGGATAGAACCTGAAAGGCAAATGTATGCCATTATTTTCCGATTGCAGTCCTCAATGACTTGTCAGAACACCACAATACTCACTTAAATAACATAATAATACAATAATAATATTATATATTTTTTCTAGGCTAAGGAATGTTTAAGCATAGCTAAGCTGTTATGCGCGTTATGGCCCTCCGCTTACCATAGCTTAAACATCCCATAGGAGATAAATACAAATATATAGATGAAACTTTGAAGGTGAGATAGTGTAGTGGTTAATGTCCTGGCTTTTACATGCAGGTGTTCATGGTTCGAGTACCAAGACAAACAACTTATTTTTATATGGTAAAGTAGAGTCAGAATTATTTTTGCAAACTTAAATTATGTAGCAACTGTTTTTTGTCATCAAGGGTAGTGTAGCTGGTGTACAATGTAAGTGTGAGTGCATATAACATGTGAAACCACCCATGTATGCACAAGTACTCCATATAGTATAGTCACACACCCTTGCCAATGTAAGGAAAGTATATAGAGGGATGTCATGTAAAGTATATCATATACACTTAATTAATGAAATAAGTCCTCTGATATATGTACAAATTTAAAAGTAAGCAATGGTTAGCAATGCTCACCTATGCTTAGCAAGTGTAACCATTGCTAAGACATGAATACTAAGTGGGAGTATGTGAGTTTGCATGATGCTAAGTGAAGCCAACACAGATTAAGAATCTGTACATTTAACTGTGTGTTGACATTGCTTGGCATCACACAAACCAATGAAAACCCACTTACAAGTGTTTTAATACTCCGTTTCCATCAGCCACTGTTCTGCCTAGCAGCATAATAATCAGCAATGCCAAGTCTCAGACCCAGGGCCCTGTACCCTATGGTCAGAGCAATGTACCACTGCATCGCTTGGGTTGTAATGACTGTTGATGTTTTTTCAAACATATGCAGTAGAGTCATTCAACAGTAGGAGAAAAATGTTCTGTAGAATCAGTCAGGTTTTGTATATATACATACACACACACACACACATATATATATATATATATATATATATATATATATATATATATATATATATATATATATATATATATATATATGTATATATATATATATATATATATATATATATATATATATATATATATTTACTCATAACATGTAGTGGAGTCATACCTCAGAACCATACCTCTCAATCCTCTCAACCTCTTAGTGCAAGAAATCTGGCCAAAGGCTGTCCAAATGGGGGGACAATGGGCCAGAACTAGGGACATATTTTAAATATTGCTCTTATAAATGTAGAATGTTGCCAGAGTGACAGGGTTTTTTCAGCATACATGTTCTGAAGGATGTAAGTTCTGAAACTGAAATGTATGTCATCATTTACTGACAGAAATCCCCAGATCATCACAGTTATTTACCAGGGAAATAAAAAATAATGAATATGTGGAACAGACCAGAAATATGAGCAATAAACCTGGACATTCTGAAACAATCCGGGCAGTTGAGACGTAGGCTCAGAACCCCTTAGTGGAATGTATCTGAACCAAGCCTTACAAAGTAGGGGGGGCATGAAAATAGGGACATATCTGAAATACTGTAGTAGAGAAGCTGACACAGTTGCTGCAGTAACACCCTCCTGTCTGTCCTAAAATATATTGACTGAAATAGCACAAGTCCAACACTCAATTACTTTTCACTAGTTAGTGATTTAAATCCTTACATCATCCCACTAATGTGTCAGAAATACACAACATGTATGGGGGCCAGGCAACAGTACATCCTACAAATATCTGGGCATAACATCACATTAGGGAAACTACATTCAGCTGCTAAGCATGTCACCAAGCACTGTCCAAACTACATTCAGACTTACACGACACTAACCCAAATCCACTATGGTTAATTACACATGCATTTGCAAATATATCAGGCACTACAGGGATGTAACAGCACTGAAAAACAGACACCAGTGTGAAAGTGCATGCCCACAACCAATTTCACCACAGTCACAGGGACATACTGGTAAGTCAAATCAACAGTACAGTATAAGGACTGTGTGAACAAAAACATCTCAACATATTTGCCACTCACACAATACCCCTCAATATACTGGCCCAATTCACAGTGTTGTATGATGCCTGACTGTGTTATGGGACATGTCTCAGTCTGCCTCTACAAACATATACAGCCGATAGACCACAGAAACTGGAGCAGCATGAACAGGCAGATAGAAAAGGACCCATAACACATACATCTACCCTCCTTCCTACACATGCCAAATAACACTGACACACTACACTGCTACAGAGTCGTAACAATCTTTCAATAATCAACAGAAATACACAGACCTCTCAACTGTTCAGAGTCCCACAGTATGTCAAGGCATTGTCCTCATATATAAGGGCTCTTACACATAACATATCTGGCATTCTGATACATCACTGGGATGATATCAGGAATGAAGGCACTAAATAATGATATACCCTACCTATCAAGCTCTTACTGCATGACATCTGGACAATGCCTAAAATACTTGGGTACAGAGGCCACAAAACAGGGGCATATGTAAAATATTGCTGTTATAAACTGAGACAGTTGCTGGTGTAACAGGGTTTCTTGTAACATATCTTTTCTGAGGGATATGAAATCAGAAAAACAAATGGATGATACTATTTACTGACTGCAATCCCCACAATATGCTGCTGACCTTCCAGACTTAAAATCATGCAGAAAAGCCATGTCCACACAAACCCTGTTAAACTAGCATTAATTCAACTGTATACCAGCAATACTTACATTCTGTCCCTATGTCTGGAACATTCAACCTCAGTTTGTTGGGCTGTCTCCACAGTTTTCATTGTAAGAGGTATTTCCAACTACCCTTTGTGATGCTGTTGTTCACACACCTCCATGAATGCTTCCTCACAGACAAGGGAAAGGGGCAACTCCCACATAAAGTACTCAATTATAGGAGTGTGTTTCCATGCCATTGGCTATAGGAATAGCACCACAGCTGTTCTGCATGCAATTAGCAAGTAGGGGACACCAATTGGTGCACAGGCCATCAGCTGCTCATGAGTATTACCTACAAAAGGAATGCTGCTGCCTATGCAAAAGAGATGTATACCCTACATCTGAGAGAGAGAGAGAGAGAGAGAGAGAGACAGACAGACAGGCAGACAAACAGACCAAGAAGTCACACAGCACATATTGGAATCAAACCAACCATACTTGGCAAAGAAAAAGTATGTCAAACAAGTAAGCATGTAATGGGGTGCAGTAGGAGATACATAATTATGGGAAATCAGAAGTTCAACAAATATGTCTTAATAAGACTTGCTGTACTGATATACTGCTGATCAGAACCTATGGCCAAAGCATCTGGGTCTGTCCGCAGTGACATAGATCACAGCTCAGGCCCCTGAGTCACCCCAGGTAAGGATGGCTCACATATGATTACTACTGGAGTGGTCATAGGTTCATAGGTTGGTACTAGGCTATCAGGCCTAGGGCCTATATAAGCCTAGCCATAGCAGTTCCCTGGCTATTTCTTCCCACAGTATTTACTTCTCTTGACCCCTGTCTAGCAGGGTGACTGACATGATCCCTGGGGTGAATTTCCTCTCTCCCATCCAGTCATCAAGGTTCCTTTTAAAGAGAGCCAAATAAGTGATCTGCTTGACATGTATAAGCAGTCTATTCCAGAGTCTGGTGAGTCTCTGGGTCAGGAACCTATCCCTCCAGCATGTTTTCTTCATTGTGATGACAAGAATTAGATCCCTGGAGCATGTGTCTCTGAGGGATTGGGATTTCTTTAAGTGTAGCATGTCCAACAGCTCTGGTTTTGACATGGCCTTGTATGTTAAGCAGAGATTGCCTCTGAGTAGACGATATGTGACAGAGTATAGGTGTTTTTTTTTAGATGGTCAGCATAGGGCATCTGCTTTAGGCCTGTGATTCTTTTAGTGAGGAATTTCTGCATCCTTTCCAGTTGTTGCAGATGTCTTGAGCGGTACATACCAAATGGGGCATTGTATTCTATAATGGGTCTAATGAGGGATGAGTACAGTGGGACAATGACCTTCTTTTTTCTGGATGAAAAGCCCTTAGTGATGAGATGTGCCACACAGAAGGATTTCCTGACTGTTGTGATGATGTGGTTATCGAAGGTGAGACCACTGTCCACCTGTGTCCCTAAGTCTCTTATCACACTTTTGGTGTTTAGTGTACTGCCACATATGTGGTAATTCATGGGTACATGTTATTTTCCCAAAGGGGATAACTACACATTTCTTGGCATTGAGCTTGAGCCCATGGCTCTGGCACCAAGCATCTGTTTCTGTAAGGCCCTTTTGTAGAATATCCACATCATTTGGGGATTCAATAATGGCTCCCAGTTTGCAGTCATCTGCGGACTTTGTTGGCCAGAGTCCCTTAGTGTTGGCCTGTACTTCAGAGAAGTAGATGCCAAGCAAGAGGGATCCCAGGACTGAACCTTGAGGTACTCCACTTGTTACTTGTCAGGAGCTGGATTTGGAGTCGGCTACTTTTACAGTGTGGGTTCTGTCAGTAAGCCATTTGGCAACCCATCGAGTGACATAGGGATTAATGCCCAGCTTAGTAAGTTTATCTATGATTCCGGAGTGGGAGATGGTGTCAAAGGCCTTGGTGAGGTCCAGATAGGCTGTGCCCTTGTCCATGGCTCTGGAGATTGATTCAAAGAAGTCAGTCATGTTCAGGAGATAAGATCACCACTTCACGAACCCAAACTGCGAGGGGTCCAGTGTTTGAAGGTTGCCAATGTCTTTGTTTATAAGATCCATGATAATTCGTTCCATGGCCTTGCAGATCAGGCTCATCAGACTGATGGGGCGGTAGTTCCCAGGATCCAAGATGGATCCCCCCTTGTAGAGTGGGATAACTGTATCTGTGCGCCACTCAGTGGACTTGAAGCCTGAGGTGTGGCTATGATTAAACATGGCACTTAGGTGAGGTGCCAGTTCATTTTGTAGTATATGTAGTACACAGCCTAGGATGTCGTCTGGTCCCATGGATGCTGTATTCTTAGCTTTGAAGAGTGCGTTTTTACCTGTGTGGCCATTATTACCGGAATTAGCATTCTTTTGGTATTGAGATGGGCCCTTTAGGGGGTGAGAGGGGGGTAAAGTTTGCACTGAATCAATCTGCCAGGATATTGGCAATACCCTTGGGATCAGTATATTTAATGCCATTCTGTTGTAGCCCAGAGCCGATCTGAGCATTGCCATTTAGATTCTTGACATAGATATAGAATGCCGTGTTGTTGTCTTTGGAATCTTTGGCAATTTTATTTTTGTAACTAGCTTTGGAGGATTTTATGAGGGATCTCAGCTTCTAACTGAGGCTGGTAAGGGAGTTTTTTGCATCCTGGGATATTTCTCTTTTCTGCAACAGTTACTTCCTTTTCTTGTAAAGTTTGTTTATGGCAAGAAACCACCAGATTGGCTTCCTTTTTTGGAGTTGAGAGTCTTGGATCTATTGGGGATGGCACGATTCATGCACGAGTGGATGTGGTCGCACAGTGCCTTAGTGTAGGATTCAGCAGTCAAACTTTCAGTTCTCATCTGCATGGGTGTCATGAAGTTTGTCTCTTCTGACTTGAGTAGCATGAAGTTGGCTTTGGAGAAGTTTTTTAATGGAGGTTTCCTTACTGGGAGGTGGGGTGGGATGTGGATGTGAAGGGTGATTAGCTTATGGTCAGACCTGACCAATGAGGGGGTGACCATAGGTGTGGAGCATCGATTTCCCATGTTGGTAATGACCAGGTCTAGGATATTGGAGCCCCTGGTGGGACTAAGGATTAGTTGATCCAGGGCATTGGAATTTATGAATTCCAAAAACCGTTGGACAAAGGTGTTGGTACATGAGTAGTTTTCCCAGTTAATGGCAGGGTAGTTGAAATCACCCATTATTAGGGTGTTTGGTTGTATCTTAATATTGTCCAGTATGTTTAGGAAGGTGTAGTGAGAATCTTGGAGCATGGTGCAGGATCTGTAGCAAGCTCCAATTTGGATTGCAGTCTTGCCTAGTGTTAGTTGCCCCTGGAGAATTTCAGATGCATTGTGTTGGGCAACTAGCCTAGTGTTGTGAATATCCTTGGTGAATATGGACACTCCTCCACCTTTAGTGTTTTGGTCCTGGTTTGGTGTCCAAAAAGTGTGGTAAGAGTTGTAGCCTGGTATTGGAGGGGTGATCTCTGGATCCTTGAACCAGGTCTCAAGTTACTGCACAGATATTGATGTTCTCCATTTTTCGGAGTGCCATGAGATAGAGCATTTTGAGGTTTAGACTTCTAGCATTGAGTAGCATTACCTTCAGATTTTGCATGCTTGTACCTGTTACAGTGGTGGTTTTGTCCTTTGAACTTTGCCTAAAAAAGGCACTAAAGGGATGGCAAGAGCCTTAGCCAGTAACCTGAATCCTAGTTGCAACAGGTGCAGACCATCTCTGGCAAAGCATCGTGGTCTGTCAATCATGTCGGCCCAGGCAGACAGATACTGGATCCCCTTTGAATGACACCAGAAGCTTAGCCAATTGTTGAAGCCAGTCATTTTGTCCTTATACTGTGGTATCATTCTGGGCAAAGGCAGAATGCTACTCAGGGCTAGGGTCATACCTGCCTGAGCCACATGACCCGAGAGCTCTTCCATGTCTATTTTCATGTATTCCAGGGAGGTGTTTTACATGTTATTCACTCCAACATGGACAATGACAAAGTCATATTTGTACTTGTTGTGGAGTGACTTGAGTGCATGCATTATGTGGCGGATCCTGGCACCCGACAGGCAGCTGACTGTAATTTTCTCCTTATTCAGCCTGGTGAGTGGCACGTCAGTGTGCCTGTCTATAGAGTCACATATGACTAAAGTGTTGGGTACGTTGTCTTGCCTTAGGGGCTGTTGTTGGGTGGTACACTGGTGTTGTGAGCAATATGACACTTTGGTTGTGATTGGTGTTTGCATTTCAGCTTTGGAGGTCCTTGTTGCTTGGGCAGGTTACTGTTAAGGGCCTCCACATATGTGGGTTTAGTACTGCTATGTGTAGATGTTGGTGGTATGGGTTTAGAAGGGCCATGTGTTACTTGAGGTGTAGTGCGGGTGTTAACCTTCTCCTTTTGACTGTCTAGCACAATCTTGGGTGGAGAGAGCTTTGCTTCCAGTTTGGCTATGTAAGTGCATCTCTCACAGGTTGTAGTGTTGGGTGGTAGGAGGAGAGGTGTGTGTTAAACAATACTGACTGTGACACTGCTAGGCCAGCTACTAGGATTTTGTAGATATCCATATGTTAATTGTGAATACAACTATGATATACACATTTGTCTCAGTAATGTGAGAGACCTATACATGATGTTTGCATAGTGAAATACTGTTGCAGATGTGTGTGTTGAACTGCATGTGATATACTGAGCTCATACCATTTAACTGTCCAGTGTTATGCATACTGACCACATTTGTGCCTCATATTTGTAGTCATTTACTCATAGAGCTGTGTTATGTCTGGGAAATCACTGGCAACCTGGGAAGACTGAAATTACATCTTGTTCTCTTTCTTTTGGCTGTTCCTGTTAGGGGTCCCCACAGTGGATCATCTGTCTCCATTTCTTCCTGACCTCTGCATCTTGCTCTGTCACACCAGTCACATGCATGTCCTCTATCATCACATCCATACACCTTATCTTAGGCCTTCCTCTTTTCCTCTTACCTGGCAGCTTCATCCTTGCCATCCTTTTAAATATACTCAGCATCCCTCCTCAGCTCATGTCCAAAACAAAATAATCCCACTACTGTCTGGCTTTGTCTCCAAACCGTATAACTTGGGCTGACCCTCTAACATACATATTCCTGATCCTGTCCACCCTCATCACACTCAGTGCAAATCTTAACATCTTTAACTCTGCCACGTCTAGCTCTGACTCCTTGCCTTTTTGTCAATGCCACTGTCTCCAACTCCTATAACATAGCTGGTCTCACTACCATCTTGTAGACCTTCCCTCTCACTCTTAATGGTACTCGTCTGTCACAAATCACTCCTGACACTCTTCTCCACCATCCCCATCCTGTCTGTACTCTTTTCTTCACCTCTACCCCCACACTCATTATTACACTGAACTGTTGATCCCATGTATTTAAACTCATCCACCTTTGCAAACTCTACTCCCTGCATCCTCACCATTCCTCTATCCTCCCTCCCATTCACACACATATATTCTGTCTTAGTCCCACTGACCATCATTCCTCTCTAGAGCATATCTCCACCTCTCCAGGGTCTCCTGAACCTGTCCCCTACTCTCATCACAGATCACAATGTCATCTGCAAATATCACAGTCAATGGTGACTCCTGTCTGATCTTGTCTGTCAACCTGTCCATCACCACTGCAAATAAGAAAGTTCTCAGAGCTGATACCTGATGTAATCTCACCTCCACCTTAAATGCACCTTTCACTCCCACCGCAGAACTCACTGCTGTCACACTACCCTTGTACATATCCTGTAGCACCCTTACAGATTCCTCCACCACTCCTGAGCTCCTCATACAATAACACAGTTCCTTACTAGGCACCCTATCATATGCTTTCTCTAAGTCCACAAAGACACAACCCAACTCCTTCTGACCATCTACGTACTTCTCTGTCAACACTCTCAGAGCAAACATCGCATCTGTGCTGCTCTTTCCTGGCATGAAACTATACTGCCGATCACTAATCCTCTCCCTACTTCTTAACCTAGCTTCCACTACTCTTTCCCATAACTTCATGCTGTGACTGATCAGTGTTATCCCTCAGTTGTTACTACAGCTCTGCACATCACCCTTATTCTTATAATTGGTACCCAAACACTTTTTCTCCACTCTTCATGCATCCTCTCACTTTCTAAGATTACATTAAACAATCTGGTTAAAAAGACCACTGCCCTTTCTCCTAAACACCTCCATGCTACCAGAGGTATGTAATCTGGACCAACAGCCTTTCCATTCTTAATCCTCTTCATAGTTATCCTAACTTCTTCCTTGCTAAGCCATTGCACTTCCTGATTCACCATACCCACATCATCCAACCTTCTCTCTCTCTCTCATTCTCTTCATTCAACAGCCCCTCAAAGTACTCTTTCCATCTGCTCAACACATTCTCCTCACTTGTGAGTATGTTTCCCTCATTATCCTTTATCACCATTATCTGCTGCACATCCTTCCTAGCTTGGTCCCTCTGTCTAGCCATTTGGTACAGGTCTTATTCTCCATCCATAGTGGCCAACCTTTCATACAACCCTTCATACACCTAATCCTTAGCCTTTGCCACCTCTCTCTTTGCCATGCACCTCATCTCCATATACTCCTGATTACTTTCTTCATCTCTCTGACAATCCCGCTTCTTCTTCACCAACCTCTTTCTCTGTATACTCTCCTTTACTTCCTCAGTCCACCGCCAGGTCTCCTTGTCCTCCTTCTCTCCAGATGTCACACCAAGCACCTTTCTAGTCATCTCCCTTACTAGTTCTGCTGTAGTTACCCAGATATTGGGTAACTCTCCACTGCCACCCACTGCCTGTCTTGACTCTTCCCTGAACTCAACCTCACAATCACCCTTTTTCAGTTTCCACCATATGATCATAGGTGCTGCCCTCACACTACTCCTCCTCTTCCTGATCACCAACATCATCCCACAGACCAACATTTCATGCTGTCTAACTACACTTTTCCCTGTCACCACTTTACAGTCTCCAATCTCCTTCAAACAGGCCCTCTTGCATAGGAGATAATCCACCTGTGTGCATCGCCCTCCACTCTTGTATGTCATTGTATGCTCCTCTGTCTTGTTAAAATATGTATTCATCACAGCCATGTCCATCCTTTTTGCAAACTCCACCAACATCTCACCTTCTGTATTCCTTTGGTTAACATCATACCGACCCATCACTTCTACATCCCCTCTGTTCCCTTCACCAACATGCCCAATGAAATCTGCTACAATCACCACTCTCTCACCCATCGGTACAGTCATTACCACTTCATCCAACTCACTCCAAAATGTTTTAGGCTCATCCATCACACACGCAACTAGCGGAGCATATGCACTAACAACAGTTATCATTACACCATCAATTTCCAGCTTCATAAACATCACTCTATCTGACACTCTTTTCACCTCTAAAAACACTCTTGGCATACTATTCCTTCAGGATGACCTCTACACCAGTTCTCCTCCCATCCACACCATGATAGAACTATTTGGACCCGACTCCAATACACCTAGCCTTAACCCCCTTCCATCTGGTCTCTTGCACACACAATATATCAACCTTCCTTTTGTCCATCATATCAGCTAGCTCTGTCCCCATACCAGTCATACTGCCAACAGTAAAAGCTCCTACCCTCACAACCACACTCCTAGACTTTCACCTCTCTTCCTGCTATATGAGTGTCGGACATCCTCCAATGTATGTCTGTGAATGCAAAGGCTACTGTGCTATCAAATGACTTAAGTATGTTACAACAATATTAAGAAAGTGTCACTAATTTTGGCCCATTGTCCCCCATGTATGTGTGGCATCCTCCAGATGTCCTGCTCTAACAAGTTAACAGGAATGAGTGAGCAGCAAGAGTGTAAATGCAATGTACCATACTGACATAGAACAGAAATGTATATCAGATATTACCTGTGCACATGTATGTATGAGTAGGTGTACCTGGCTGCCTCAAAACCACAGACATGGGATGCAAAATGTTAGGTAAATAAGCTGTACATGTACATGTGTGTAATCTCAGTTTCTGTGCCTCCAACAGAGTTAGATTTCTATAGCTACTGGTTGTTGCATTGCCCTGACATAGACATGGGTACTAGGATAAGCATGATTATCAGGTTGAAAATGGAGAGGTGTCCAACTGTATTATGACATTGTGTTCATGTCTACTACAAAGACCTATATGACCACCGACATAGCTGTATGGACTCACAATACCTTACCTGTAAAACCTGTCTCCATCAAAGTAGATTAATTCCCTTTGCTGGACAGCAGCAATACACAAACCACATAATTGGTCACTATAATGGCTGTACAGGGCAAAGTAGGAGCAGACAACAACTTGGCAGCAAGTCAACCTTTGTCTGAATGAGCATATAAGGTCAGAGGTAGATTACTGTAAGGCTAACTATGAGTACAAACTGGACACATCCACCAAGGGCAATCACAAGGCTGTCTTCACATATGTCTGCAATCACAGAGGCAACAACCCAACCCACCTTATAATGGTGGTCAATCACACCACATACACACACACCATCGCTATAGCCAACCTGATGAAGGCAGGTTTAAGGCAAACATCACCCTCCTGGCTCACCATCAGCATAGGTGGATATGCACAGCATCCACAACCCTCCCCTTATCAGTGAGAAGCTGCATACTGCCTAATCAAAGTCAACAAAAGCAACTCTCCATGGGACCTGATAACATCCCTGTCTGCATCCTACTTGAACTCAGGCATATGCTTCCAGCTCCATTACACACTGTATGCAAGCAAAGCCTGAGCACCATTGACATACCATCTGCAAGGGAGATGGCCACTGTCATCCCTCTACACAAACGTGAATGATGAATGGTGGTTTATGCAATGTACTAGCCCTCATTGGGGGAACATGACACTTCAGGACCAGGAGTGCAATGCAGGTTCATACTGTGCTGATAGATGACAGGGGTATGATGCGGTTGTAAGTGGTGGCTAATGATAGGCAATATTGATGTGCTGGCTCTGTAAATAACTCTGGTCAATGTCTGAGGTCCTGTGATGTATTTTCCTGTTTACATCTTCCAGGTGGCATACAGCATCAGCCAGCATACACTGCAGAGGAGAATGTAGCTATCACTGATGCAATAATACAACACCATGTGGTGCTGTTTGGATGCAGCTGACAAAATGTGCGTGAGTGGACTGCCCTGTGGGAAGACCTTGTCCATAGAGTGAACACCTTGGGCCACATACGATCAGGTCAGGCATCGAGCAACTGACCTGATACATCATGCCCAGCAAAGGGCTGTTGCTGTGGCTAGGGACCGTACCGCTACAGGTGGGGGTCAAGCCACACAGGTCCCACTTATAGCAACATAGGAGCTCCTTGCCAACCTTGAGGCAGCCCCCACAACAGCCAACATATGAAACACCAATCGTGAAGGTGAGTGGCACCCAGCAACAGGTGAGGAGCATGCAGGTAAGGCCATAGTGCACATCAATTTAATCATGTAGCAGTCATACTGTCTTCTGTAGAGTATCTAAATGCATATGTCAGTTTAAACTTCATTTGTGGGTGGGGTTTAGTAATGCACATAAGTGAACATCTATGGTGAGGGACAGCAAATTGTGTACTATCATAGCTTGAACTGTACCTATGCAGAAACATAGTATTCATCTTGTACCAATGCCAAATGTGAGTCTGTTGACAATACCTCTCCCCCATAAGTACATAGGTCCCTCTGGTCTGCACATGGGACAGCAGCCTGAAGCCGGTGAGTATGGGATTTTCCTGTTGTGGCTCACCAGTACCCCAGGCATGTTAAGGTTATACATGTGACCATGCACACAACTGTTACTCTCAGCCATTTTACAATATCTGCATGTTCACTTTTGGTGGGGTTAACTGAATTGCATCTCAGTGGTCATCACAGAGTCCTATTTGCAGGAGATGTGACATATCTGTAGCACACCTCACAACCTGTCATTGCAAGAAATCTGGACAAAGACTGACAAAATGGGGGGATGAAGGCCCAAAACTAGGGACATATTTTATAAATTAGTGCTATATGGTGCATATGAATGGTGTACACACACCTGTTAGAATGCCAGATATTTGTGATATACAAAAATGAGAGCACAATAAAACATTTCCAAACCCTTCCAACCTTTCATGTGACCTATAACCTGTACTATTCAATTGTAAAACAAACAATCTGTTAGAGGAACAATTATGACACATAAAAAAACTTACTAGATGCATATGTGTGCACAGGATGAAGCCAATACTGTGTTGAAGCAGCTTTCGATATTATTACAGCATTACATCTTCTTGGATACACACCTGCCATCAATTACAGAGACTCTTTGATTAACAGAAAATAACAGTCAGCTGTCCTAACAGGTTTATCTTAAATTTACTCAGTTGTCTGCTACAGCAACAGCCATAGTTCACATACAGCTTACGAAGCAGCAAAGGGATCTCATTTGTGAAAGGTATCAGCCCAGAGAAGTGTACATGCACATTTCCACAGCATTGGATATACCATGGAACACAGTGAAGACAGTTATCAAATGGTGGTGAAAATATGGGGCAACAGTGACATCAGAAAGAACTGGGCATTACTCCAAATGTGTGGAAAAGACAAGAATCAAACTGGTCATGGAGGCTGCCAGGAGACCTACAGCAACACTAAAGGAGTTGCAGGAATCACTGGCAAGTACCAGTTGTGTACTACATGTGACAACAATATCCAATATTCTCCACATTTCTGGCATATGGGGTAGGTTTGGAAGATGGAAGCCTTTCACACAGAAAACAACATCCAGGTCTGGAGAATTTCTCAAGACACATACATCAGGTCCCCCAATAGCATGTGGGGAAATGTGTTATGGTGTAATGAGACCAAAGTTGTAATTTTTGGCCACAATACCAAAAGGTTTGTTTGGCACAAGAACAACACTGTGCATCACCAAAATAACATCATCCCCATGGTAAAGCATGGTGATGGCAGTGTCCTGCTTTGGAGTTGCTGTTCATAAGCTGGAAGTGGGCCTATAGCCAAGGTGGAGGGGATTTGGAACAGTTCAAAATACCAGTCCCCTTTGGCCCAAAATCTTCATGTGTCTGCTAGAAAGCTGTGGATGGAAAGGACTTACACCTGTCCACACAACAATGACCCACACCATACATCAAAATCCATAAAAGACTATCTTCACCAGAAGACAGTCAACATTTTGGAGTGGCCCAGCCACAGTACACACATACATCTAATAGAGAATCTGTGGGGTGCCCTCAAGAGGCCTGTGCAGAAGTGATGCCCTCGCAATCTGGCAGAGTTGGATGGCTTCTGTGGAGGGGGAGGGTGTACAAATATTGCTAAGTCGAGATGTGCCATGTGAATACACACCTTCCCAAGGGGACTGACTGCTGTTATGAAATCAAAAGGTGCTTTAACAAAGTATTAGTTTAAGAGTGTGCACAGTCATGCAACCAGTCTATTGTACATATTTCACCTTCTACATGTTACTCCTAACCAATGTGTTTGTTCTTCAATTGGATTGCACAAGGTTATAGGTCTCATTAAAGGTGGGAAATGTTATCACATGATTTCTGTGGTCCAATGTTATATATCAGACAAACCGGGCATCTTAACAGGGGCGTCTACACTTATAATATCCACTGTAAGCTTAGAAGCTTGTTAGTGTAACCAGTTTTGTTGTAACATACATGTACTGCTGGTTTTGAACTGTGAGACTCAAAATATGTCATTAAATAGTGACACCAGTCCTCATATCATCCCAGTAATGTGTTAGACAAACACAGGATTTATGAAAAACAGACCAGAAATATGAGCTACATATGTAGACATTCAGCAACACTCTGCACAATTGAGAGGTATGTTCTATAGGAGTTCCCACTGTGCTACACAGATGAATAGCAATTATGTGCACATGGGTGCAGTGTGTGCTACTTGCAGGCCCATCATCTACTAACACTACTCACATATCACAGAGGTGTATATAAGTAGTAACATGAAGTGGAAAGGGCTGCACTGCATGATGTTGAGGGCTTGTCCAGGGCATGTATGTAGTGGTCTGACTGTGTTGTGAATGTCACCAGTTGGCTATTGAGAGGTCTGTGCAATGCCTGCCTTCCACCTTACCTGTATGTGTGTGTGTGTGTGTGTGTGTGTGTGTGTGTGTGTGTGTGTGTGTGTGTGTGTGTGTGTGTGTGTGTGTGTGTAGCAGCAAACAGTATAGTGCAGGTATTAATTTACATATGTTGTCTTTCCCCCACAGGTGGTCATGGTGGTCACAGTCTCTCCCACTCAGTATCTGATGTCAGAGTCTCTGCAGACTCTGGCAATGATGATGGTCATATTCAGGCACAGGTGGTGTTGTCAGGGGCTGAATCTGTGCCGTCAGTTAGCATCCCATAGTCATCCACAATGTCGCCACACACAGTCACAATGCCCACACATGCCCTGTCCCCAGCAGTCACAGATGATGGACAGTTCATATGCGGTGGCATGGAACAGGCTAGTGTGGTGACTATGGCAGGTGTGAGTGTAGACACTGGCCATATCCAGAGTGCAGGCGAAGTCCCACACAAGCGGATGGACAGGGGTGCTCACAGGAGGACTGCTGCTCGTAAAGCTGCTGTCACAAGTGCCACAGCAGGTGTCACAAGATGCATGTTTTGTGCTGTCATGGATGCATAGGCATGTAGTGAATGCAACACCAGACAAATACTCAGGGTTGTGGATGCAAACTTCTTGATTTACATGGCTATATACATGACCTTGTTGAGGCCACATGCCAAAATACTGAGGTCATGAATAGATGGTGGGGTGAGACCTTGGGAATCTTTGACCATGACATGTCTGTGCTAGATCGTGTGGTGGGAGATGAGCATTGGCCACATGGACGTAGGTCAGTACCAACATCAGCTGAGAGTCTATGGAGCCATGAATCTTCAAAATCCCATAGTGACACCAGCACTACCAAAGGTGGGTTGCTGTCCAAATCACAATGGTGCAGGCCATGGGTACGTGGTCCTGGCTGGTCCTGTCAGGGACATGGATCCAGCAGACAGCAGTCACCATCAGGAAGCAGTACTGCATCTGGCCTTGGGCCTGGTGGTGCCAGTGAGACCCTGGATAAGACCAGTTTACATGTCTGTGGCCAGAGACTGTGAACTGGACACCCTGCCATGTACGGTCCACAGCTGTTAAATATACCCCTGAGTAGGGCAGCCACATGGCATGACTGTGTGCATACATACACACACACACACACACACACACACACACACACACACACACACACACACACACACATCTGTATCACAGGCAGATCACCTCCAGACACACACAGCCCATCTATAGGATACCCCTCCAAACACACACACATGGATGTCAACCATATGGATCAACCTAGGCCTCTGGCAAACCAAAACCACACCCTGTGCATAATGAAGATACCTGTGCCATATCCCTGTCATCCATACCATTGATGCAGGGACAGGCTAATATAGGTCTGATGCACAGGGTGAATATAGTACAGTGTAGCTATGTAATGCAGCGTAAGGTGCTGTCTGCTTGCATTTGTTATTGGTACACATAAAGGTGTATGTACCTTATTAGCCATGATGCATTATTGCTGTTAGTACCACTGACTGAATGTAGTCTGACAAGCTGTATTCGGTTTGTGTTCCAGGTGTCTATGTGTCTGCAGGCTGTGGCCCTGCAGACATTACCAATGTGGGGTATGGAAGAGTGGAAGTACACCGATCATTTCATAGCCAAGGTACAGCTTCATATGTACGTTTACCAAGTGTTTATGCATGCAACAGTGTGTGATGGACACTGCTGTCAGACAGTGTGAGCTGGCATACATACCCCTTATCATAGACAGGTAGCATTCAGACATGTCACCTGAGTGTTTTGTAGTACCACATGCTCATATATATGGAACGAATTACTGGAGTACTGTCAGTAGGTCCCTCACAAACTTAGCCATTAGACTGACCACAACAGATGTCAGCACCTGTTGCCCCTGCCATTTCTTTCCCATATACTCAACCCTGATGCAGTTGGTGAGGGCATGCATGGTACTGTGTATGATAGGTTTGTGGTATTTATTCCTGAGTTCACAGGGTGGAACACGGAGACAAAATGGTATATCCTTTGCGTACACACAGTAAAGACTGACACAGGGGATGTGCATAAAGTAACACAAACACAGCTGGCAATGGATAGATTCATATACCTACATATCCACTTTAATCAACTACAGTGTTACAAACACATGACATGCCCCACATAGAGTATATGTGGGACACAACCCCACTACCTATTACAACATGCAATGCCACGGATGGTGAGATAACCCACCAGAGATAGCAACTGGAGTCATCTATTGCTCCTACAAGCCTGTATAGGTGATAGGGTAACAGATGTATCAGCATGATGTTTCAGTCAGGTATGATATCTGATGCTGGCATGTGTGTCAGTACACTGTGACCTATTTGGTAGCAATATCACATACATGGCCATTGTTAGAGAACACAGACCACATATGAGTTGAAAACATCCAGATATTCTGTAGACATCTGTACAGATGACTGGAATGGCCTGTACAATGGTTTAACAAGCTGCATGTGAGGCAGATTCCATTAACACTCTATATAAAGTAATGCCATCGGGAGATGGTAAACAGGCATGGATGATACACACATCAAAATGGTATAACCCACACAGGATATGATTCTCACCCAAGCACACACACACACACACACACACACACACACACACACACACACACACACACACACACACACACACACACACACACACACACACACACACACACACACACACACACACACACACACACACACACTTGCCAGTATTGAGATTAGAACCCCTACTTATATAGTTATTTCTACTATTGTTTTATGCAGTTATCTGATGTGCCACAGAGCTTATATGAATTCACCTTGTTCCAAGGTACTTCTAAGGTGAATGACATTAGCAGGCCTTGTCAAGTAAGGTGATGGGAATTGTAAAGGGTTGTACAAATTTCAAAATGGAATAACTCACACACTATATGATTCTCAACTCAAACACACACACACACACACACAGTTGCCAGTATTGGGGTTAGAACCCCCTACCTATCTAAGTATTTCTACTTTAGTGTTACGGAATTTTCAGACATGCCACAGAGCTTATATATATTCACCTTGTTCCAAGGTACTTCTAAGGTGAATTACATCAGCAGGCCTTGTAAAGTAGGGTGATGGGAAGTGTACAGGCTGGTACACAACTCAAAATGGTATAACACACACACACACACACACACACACACACACACACACACACACACACACACACACACACACACACACACACACACACACACACACACACACACACACACACATGCTACAGAGCTTACTGGGCTGACAACTGGCCAAAGGTGCTGATAAGGGGAATGACATCAGCAGGACTGATAAAGTGGGGCACTGGGTGGGAAATTTATCAAAATACTTCTTCTTACAAACATACACACACACTTATACACCCACACACACACATTTGCTGGATCTGAAAGTAGAACCCCTGTCTATCTAGTGATTTGTACTATAGTTTTACACAGTTATCACATGCGTTATGGAGCTTATTGGGCTGACACCTGGCCAAAGGTGCTGATAAGGGGAATGACATCAGCAGGACTGATAAAGTGGGGCACTGGGTGGGAAACTTATCAAAATACTTCTTCTTACAAACATACACACTTACGCATACACTTATACACTCACACAGATCTGAGATTAGAACCCCTGCCTATCTATTGATTTGTACTATAGTGTCACACAGTTATTGCATGCTCTAGGGAGCTTATTGGGATGACAACTGGCCAAAGGTGCTGATAAGGGGAATGACATCAGCAGGACTGATACAGTGGGGCACTGGGAAGTGTTGTGGGTGGGAATGACCTAAAACTGTTTCACCTACAAATAAACAAACACACACTCCCTCCCTCTCATGTACACACACACACACACACACACACACACACACACACACACACACACACACACACACACACACACACAGGAGGAAAGTTAAAGTGTACACAGCTGTCTGTATGCACAGACATATATACACAATACATATGTTATCTGTTGCCCATATGTATGTATGTTTATCTCATGCAACAGATGCAGATATATCACATTTGGGCTGCCTACAGCTAGGTGAGGGTACTTCTGTCTGATGTGTTTGTGTGGGGACAGTTAAGGTGTACATAGCTGTCTGTATGCGCATATATATATATATATATATATATATATATATATATATATATATATATATATATTACAGTCATATAGTCCGATGTGGGTTCCAACATGTCCTGTGATTCTCTAAGTATAGAAGCATGCCCAGTGTGATCTTCTATAGTTAGAGTGGGACTCCATTCCAGAGATGGGTGCACTCAAGTCCAGAGTTTTGTGTGCTACAGCCATACCTCTCAGGAATACACAGGACTTTCCTCAGAGCACTGGAGTTGTTTAGCAGACATTTTATGACATATCTATAGTCTGACACTGCAATGTAGTGCCAGACATCCTCAGATCATCACAGTGCTTTACCAGAGGAATACTAGTGGTATGATGCATAGACCAATATTATGATGGCAGCTATGTACATTCTTGCCCAAGGCTATTTGTGAGGTGTGTTTACAGCCAGTTGAGTGATGATGAGCTATGTAAACAGTCCAGCAACTTGGTGATATACTGGCTTGTGTGGTATCTTTCTAACCTGAGATGTCATATCCTTGTGTGGCCATACCTGTCACCTGTACATTTTTTGGGAGGTTGTACAGATGTCTGGCTAGAGGTTTCATCCTGTCTCATGTTGCTATGGCAAATTAGTTACATATAATTGAAGAGTGATGTTACAAAATAATGAAAAACATTATACTGTTTCAAACTACATAACTTTCAGACAATTCCCGCTACTGCAAACCCCTCACCCTAACAACTTTCTCAGTATGTAAGGGCGATATTTCAAATACATGCCTATCATTGTGTCTTTGTTCCACTTTTATTTCTGCCCTTGTTCAGACGTCTTGCTGTCAGAGGTTGGGAGTTATAGGTGTGGGTACAGAGTGCATTCTACTGTGCAGACATGTCCAATATATGCAAAAGCAAACATAAGAAAAAAGGATTATTGAAAATAACCACTGGGAACAGTACCAAAATGCACTCATATTCACCAAAGCCTTAGCACCTTGGCTACATATCCTTCAAGATGTCCATTATATGTGTAGTATATTCCACATAGCACTGTGACTTCCAGGTATGTCAGTGGCAGAGTAGTGGGTGTCACTGACATGCATAACAGTTGACACTGCATTTATCTACACATGGCCCTGTCAAAGACAGCACTGACCCTAGGGCACTACAAGACGACTGCCAGGAGAACGTGCTGGCCACATCCTGACAGTATTAACCACACATACACATAGCTCATTAACCCCTGCATATTGTGGACAGGCAACATGTTTTCATGTGTATTGGTACAACCCTGCCAATGTGTGCTATGCTGCTATTTCCCTGCAAACATACATGTTACTGCATTTCTGTGGGTATACGGGGGGCACACCTGTCAACTGCACACATTTGCACAGATTGTGGTGATATTTGCTTTACATTTTGGTTCCATTTACCATACTATTGTGCCTGTCTTATGGACTAGAGACATATCAGTAAAGAGCACAGGTCAGATTGCAATGGCATACATTTGTGTTTCAGACTTCTTGGCCTTCATAGCCTTACTGCAACTGTGAATCCTGCTGTGCTATCACTGTGTGAGTCTGTAGGGGGCAATTCAACATTGCCACCATTTGTGTGCCTTTACCAGACATTTCTCTCTGGTTTTCTACAGCTGACTTGCTGTGAGGATGTGAGGGGTGGGTATGGGACCCCCACCCTGACATCCATGCCAGTGACCTATGACCCCCAGTTAGTTGTCCCCACACATATACTGCAGTGGGATTTGCCACCTTGGGTACTACTGCATAGTGTGGGAGGACAGTTTTGGGCAGACATTTCCTGGTGTTCCACATAGCTGTCAGTTGTCTACTGCTATCCCAGTAGGCCACCCCATTTCCTTGCATGTATGCAGCATTACCATATATATGCTAGCAAAACATACTAATCCATTCATTTAATGTTAAGAAGATTGACTTACTTTGTGCCTGTGGCAGTTGTGAGGATGGTGCTTGAGGGCTGCCTATGCTGGATGCACACAGTTCACTGCCTATACATGGTAAGTTACAGGTAATGTGATGTGTGTGTCATCCATTTTACTGTGTGTGCAAGTTAGAGAGAGGTGTCAGTCCCTGGGGTCCCTACTGTGTCAGTGTGTGTGCTATGCATTGTCTTTTTGCCAAGGCCTGAGCATACTGGAAACACCTCTGCTTGCCTACAGGAGCAGGCTCAGGGGCCTCCTCCTCTGAGTCCCTCTGTGCCTTTGGAGACCTTGGCAAAGGTGGTGAGCTGTGTGGCCCTTACCCGTGATGTTCCTGCTGCAGCTGTTTCCGCATGATCATATTGTGTAGCATGGCACATACTATGAACATGTGTGCACATATGGCTGGAGAATACTGCAAGGCTCCACCATATATATCAAGGCAGCGGAACCATGACATCAGCATCCCAAACACACACTCTGTAATTATCCTGGTCTGTGTGTGTGCCTCATTATGGCATTCTTGTGTGAGTGTATGTGCATTTCTGATGGGTGTCATCATCCACGGCTCCAGTGCATAGTTAACATCCCCCACCAGATGGCCATACTGGATGCCCCCATTGGCAAATGCCTGGTACAGTTGTGATGACTGCCAGATGTGGGAGTCATAATAGCTTCCAGGGCTGCCAGCACACACATTCATAATAATACCCTGGGCATTGCACAAGACCTGGCAGTTGATGGAGGGGAATCCCTTGCAGTTTATGTAGATCCCACTTTGATGTGGATGTGCATGCAGTCTATCGCACCCAGTACCTCTGGGTACTCTGCTACATGGTGGAAGAGATGCATATTGCTGGGTCCTCTCCTCATGGGTGTTGGTGAAGTAAATGTGGTCACTTGCATGTGGTAGCATGGCATCCATGAACTGTTGGAGTACCCTGGATGCAGATGCCTGTGAGGCCCCCATGATGTCCCCAATAGGTCTTTGAAAAGTACCTGTAGCTAGAATTCTTAAGGCTACACATACCTTGGTATCCACTGGGATGGGTTCCCCTCTGTTGGCTCTAGGTCTGAATTGAGGCTGGCACAGCTCAGTGATTTGCTGAAGTATGTCTCTGTCCACCCTGTAGTGCTCTACTATCTCCAGATCATGTAGCCTCTGGCAAGTTACCCTGGGTCTAAACACCCTTCTACTCCTCCTCGGTCTGTGGTGGTTGTCAGCATTATCCTCCTCACTGCCCTCAGACTGTAGCACATACTGATGGATCAAAGCAATGGCACCCCTGAACATTTTTGCAGTTAAAATTCCCCCACATGTGCACACCAATGATGCAGAGTTTGTGGGAAAAAACAGACTGTAAGGTGTTTGCATATTTTATACTGTTGTGCTGCAGATGCTGCCTGTATGATTGGCTGACTATGATGCATTCCACCTGCTAGCTATGTAATTTCTTCTTGATTTCTTTTATTCTGCTAGTTTCCTATTTTTCCATTCCCATTTCCGCCTCATTTCAGCCCTGAGGTGCACCATGCAAACCCGGTGTCCAAATGTAAACAGTCCTGCTATTTTCGGGGTTTTTTTTGTTTGTTTCTTTCTTTTAGACTGGGTATGTGCTGCGCAAACCCATTTAGCTAATGTAAACTCAAAGAAATGGCCCTCCCTGGACACAAACATGCTCTTCATTTCATGGGATAAGTCAGTACAGCCTCAGACACACCCCCTTGCTTAGCTGTGCTTAGCTAAGCTTATCTGGGTGCCATAGGGCTTCAGTGTGCTTACATCATGAATGACACACCCTCTTTTCATGTATGTTGCTCCTCCTGCTTACATGATCATGTTATAGCACCTACAAGGTTAGGTGCAGTTTGGCACTTAGAATATATTTGTGATTCAGTAAATTTCCCCTCATTTCCATACCCCACTGCCTTAGTCCATAGTTACTGCACTACCACAGAGTCTTTTCCCTTAACAATCACTGTTCCCTGGTATTGTTTTGATTCTGCAGACCATAGACTATAATGGCAAAATGCAGATTTCCATTAAAATTGAGTTTTCACATTTTTTTTTTTAATTTTTGGAATAATCCCATTTGCACGCTGCTGCCCTATACTTCAATGACCGAAGTCGGCCAAAAAATTACCTTTATTTTTAGAAAATGAAACACCTTTCCATGCCAGTGGTCATATATTTTGCCATTGACATGCCTAAAAATTATAATACATGCTTTTATTTGAGCTGTTATGCCTCCGTTTTAGTTTTGCAGAAATATATTCGGCTAGTAGCTGAATACATTTCTGCAAATAACACTATTCTTGCATGGATGCCTGCCTGTTGCTGAATCACTAATTCACCTAATTTGCATGGTTTTCACAAGCAAATGAGGTAATTAGCATTATGCAGTGGTGTCCATGCAGGAATAGTGTAAACAGGCTCTTGCACATCAAAACAGTACTCTACTGAATCGCCTGGTGGCCACATTCCTACACTGTTTCTGCATGGAAAAATGAACTTATTGAATCCTGGGGTATGTTACAAGGTACATTCTATCTAAGAGATACATTACAAGGTGCATTCTCTGTAAGGACTATGTTACAAGTGCATTCTGTTTAAGGGCTACATTACAAGGTGCATTATCTCTAAGGCAAGTTGCAAGGTGCATTCTTTCTAAGGGCTACTTTACAAGGTGCATTCTGTCTAAGGGCTACATTACAAGGTGCATTCTGTTTAAGGACTTATTCTCCCAGAGTGAAGGTATCTGGTTTGATTCTGACCACTGGGTATTGTCTAAGCTTTTAAGAGATGGAAGACAGATAGCCTACTGTCTACCTATGTACCTGCCAGGTGGATCCTGTTTAAGGACTTATGAACAATGTTACAATGTGCATTCTGTGTAAGGGCTACATTAAAAGGTGCATCCTGTTTAAGGTCTATGTTACAAGGTGCATTTTATCTAAGGGCTACATTACGGTGTGCATTATGTTTATGGGCTACATTACAAGGTGCATTCTTTCTTAGGGCAACATTACAAGGTGCATTCTGTTTATTAGCTACATTACAAGGTGCATGCTGTCTAAGGGCTACATTACAATGTGCTTTCTGTTTAACAGATTCATTGCAAGGTGCATTCTGTCTAAGGGTTATGTTATAGAAGTTCTAGGTTGGCATAATTGTTAAGGTCTTAACCTCCCAGAGAGAAGGTATCAGGATTTATTCTGACCACTGGGTATTGGCTAAGCTTCCAAAAGTTGGAAGACTGATAGCCTAGTATCTGCCTATGAGTTTACTAGGTGCATTCTGTTTAAGGACTTATGAACAGTGTTGCAATGTGCATTCTGTCTAAGAGCTACATTACAGGGTGCATTCTGCTTAAGTGCTACATTACAAGATCATTCTGTTTAAGAGCTACATTACAAGGTGCACTCTATATAAGGGCTACATTGCAAGGTGCATTCCATTTAAGGACTGTTTTACAAGGTGCATTATGTTTAAGAACTACATTACAAGGTGCATTCTGTCTAAGGGCTACATTACAAGTGTATTCTATTTAAGGGCTACATTACAAGGTACATTCTGTCTATGGGCTATGTTACAGAGTGCATTCTGTTTAAGGACTATGTTACAATGTGCATTCTGTTTAAGGGCTACATATAAGGCGCATTCAGTCTAAGGGCTACATTATAAGGTGCATTCTGTTTAAGGGTTACGTTACAAGGTGCATTCTGTTTAAGGACTTATGAACAATGTTACAACGTGCATTCTGTCTAAGGATTATGTTACAAGGTGCATTCTATCTAAGTGCTTCATTATAAGGTGCATACTGTTGAAGGACTATGTTACAAACTGCATTCTGTTTAAGTGCTACATTACAAGATGTATTCTATCTAAGGGCTATGTTATAAGGGGCATTCTAATTAAGGCCTATGTTACTAGGTGCATTCTATCTAAGGGTTATGTTACAGTGTTCATTCTGTTTAAGGGCTATGTTGCAAGGTGCATTATATTTAAGGTATATGTTACAAGGTGCATTTTGTTTAAGGACTTATGGACAATGTTACAATGTGCATTCTGTCTAAGGACTATGTTACAAGGTGCTTTCTATCTAAGGGCTACATTACAAGGTGCATTCTGTTGAATGACTATGTTACAATTTGCATTCTGTTTAAGTGCTACATTACAAGATGCATTCTGTCTAAGACCTTTATTATAAGGTGCATTCTGTTTAAGGGCTATGTTACTAGGTGCATTCTATCTAAGGGCTATGTTACAAGGAGCATTCTGTTTAAGGACTGTGTTACAAGGTGCACTCTGTTTAAGGGCTACATTACAATGTGCATTCTGTCTAAGGGCTATGTTACAAGTTGCATTCTGTTTAAGGACTGTTACAAGATATACTCTGTCTAAGGGTTACATTACAGCATGCATTCTGTTTAAGGGCTATGTTGCAAGGAGCATTATGTCTAAGGGATACATTACAAGCTGCATTCAGTTTATGGGTTACATTACAAGGTGCATTCTGTTTAAAGGCTTATGAAAAATGCTGTAAGATGCATTCCTTCTAAGGGCTACATTACAAGGTGCATTCTGTTTAGGACTATGTTACAAGTGCATTCGTTTTAAGGGCTACATTACAACGTGGATTCTGTCTAAGGGATGTGTTCTATGGTTCATTCTGTTTAAGGGCTATGTTACAAGGTGCATTCTAAGTAAGGACTATGTTGCAAGATGCAGTCGAAGGGCTACGTTACAAGGTGCATTCTTTTTAAGGGCTGCATTACAAGGTGCATTCTGTCTAAGGGCTACATTACAAGGTGCATTCTGTTTAAGGACTATGTTAAAAAGTGCATTCTGTCTAAGGGCTACATTACAAGTGCATTCTATTTAAGGACTACATTACAAGGTGCATTCTATTTAAGGACTATGGTACTAGGTGCATTCTGTTTAAGGGCTACTTACAAGGAGCATTTGGTCTAAGGGCTACATTACAAGTTGCATTCTGTTTAAGGGTTATGTTACAAGGTGCATTCTGTTTAAGGACTTGATCAATGTTACAATGTACATTCTGCCTAAGGACTGTGTTAAAAGTTGCATTCTATCTAAGAGCTGCATTACAAGTTGGATTCTGTTGAAGGACTATGTTACAAACTGCATTCTGTTTAAGTGCTATATTACAAGATGCATTCTGTCTAATGCCTATGTTATAAGGTGCATTTTGTGTAAGGTCTATGTTACTAGGTGCATTCTATCTAAGGGCTATGTTACAAGATGCATTCTGTTTAAAGATGTCTTACAAGGTGCATTCTGTTTAAGGGCTACTTACAAGGTGCATTCAGTCTAAGGACAACATTACAGGTTGCATTCTGTTACGTTACAAGGTGCATTCTTTTTAAGGACTTATGAACAATGTTACAACGTGCATGCTAAGGATTATGTTACAAGGTGCATTCTATCTAAGGGCTACATTACAAGGTGCATTCTGTTGAAGGACTATGTTACAAACTGCATTCTGTTTAAGTGTTATATTACAAGATCCACTCTGTCTAAGCTCTATGTTATAAGGTGCATACTGTTTAAGGGCTATGTTACTAGGTGCATGCCATCTAAGGGCTATATTACAAGGTGCATTCTGTTTAAAGACTGTGTTACAAGGTGTGTTCTGCTTAAGGACTACATTACAAGGTGCATTCTGTCTAAGGGCTATGTTACAAGTTGCATTCTGTTTAAGGGCTACTTACAAGGTGCATTCGGTCTAAGGGCTAGATCACCCCCTCATTGGTCAGGTCAGACCATAAGCTAATCATCCTTAACATCCACATCCCACCCCCACCCCCCAGTAAGGAAACCTCCATAAAAAACTTCTCCAAAGTCAACGTCATGCTACTCAAGTCAGAAGTTACAAACTTCATGACAGCCATGCAGATGGGAACTGAAAGTTCGACTGCTGAGTCCTACACTAAGGCACTGTACAAGTACATCCACTCATGCATGAATCGTGCCATCCCACATAGAACAAAGATGCTCTCCTCCAAATAAAGGAAGCCAGTCTGGTGGACCTCTGCCATAAACAAACTTTACAACAAAAGGAAGAAACTGTTGCAGAAAAGAGGAAAATCCCAGGATGCAAAAAACTCCCTTACCAGTCTCAGTAAGAAGCTGAGATCCCTCATAAAATCCTCCAAATCTTGTTACAAAAATAAAATTGCCAAAGATTCCAAAGACAACCACAAGGCATTCTATAACTATGTCAAGAATCTAAATGGCAATGCTCAGATCTGCTCTGAGCTACAACAGAATGGCATTAAATATACTGATCCCAAGGATATTACCAATATCCTGGCTGATGGATTCAGTGCCAACTTCGCCCCCCTTTCACCCCCTAAATGGCCCATCTCAATACCGGAAGATTGCCAAATTCCAGTAATAATGGCCACACAGGTAAAAAAACGCACTCTCCAAAGCTAGGAATACAGCATCCATGGGACCAGATGACATCCCAGACTGTGTATTACATGAACTGGCACCTCACCTAAGTGTCATGTTTAATCATACTCTCACCTCAGGCTTCATGCCCACTGAGTGGCACATAGCTACAGTTAACCTACTCCACAAGGGGGGCTCCACCTTGGATCCCGGGAACTACTGCCCCATCAGTCTGACGAGCCTGATCTGCAAGACCATGGAATGTATTATCATGGAACTTATAAACAAAGACATTGGCAACCTTAAAACACTGGACCCCACCCAGTTTGAGTTCATGAAGGGCCGATCTTGTCTCTTGAACCTGATTGACTTCTTCGAATCAGTCTCCAGAGCTGTGGACGAGGGCAAGGCAGTTCACACAGCCTATTTGGACCTCGCCAAGGCCTTTGACATCATCCTCTACTCTGGAATCATAGATAAACTTACTAAGCTGGGCATTAATCCCTATGTCACTCGATGGGTTGCCAACTGGCTTACTGACAGAACCCACACTGTAAAAGTAGCCGACTCCAAATCCAGCTCCAGACAAGTGGAGTACCTCAGGATTCATTCCTGGGACCTCTCTTGTTTGGCATCTACTTCTCTGAAGTACAGGCCAACACTAAGGGACTCTGGCTAACAAAGTTCGCAGATGACTGCAAACTGGGAGCCATTATTGAATCCCCAAATTATGTGGATACTCTACAAAAGGGCCTTACAGAAACAGATGCTTGGTGCCAAAGCCATGAGCTCAAGCTCAGTGACAAGAAATGTATAGTTATCCCCTTTGGGAAAAACATGTACCCATGAATTACCACATAGGTGGCAGTACACTAAACACCAAAAGTGTGATAAGAGACTTAGGGACACAGGTGGACAGTGGTCTCACTTTCAATAACCACATTGCCACAACAGTCAGGAAATCCTTCTATGTGGCACACCTCATCACTAAGGGCTTTTCATCCAGAAAAAAGGAGGTCATTGTCCCACTGTACTCATCCCTCATTAGACCCATTATAGAATACAACGTCCCATTTGGCATGTACCTCTCAAGACATCTACAAGAACTGGAAAGGCTGCAGAAATACCTCACTAAAAGAATCACAGGCCTAAAGCAGATGCCCTATGCTGACCGCCCTAGGGCCGATAGTCATAGGTTCATAGGTTGGTACTAGGCTATGTTACAAGTGCATTCTGTTTAAGGGCTGCATTACAAGGTGCATTCTGTCTAAGGCCTGTGTTCCATGGTTAATTCTGTTTAAGGGCTATGTTACAAGGTCCATTTTAACTAAGGGCTATGTTACAAGGTGCATTCTGTTTAAGGACTATGTTACAAGGTGCATTTTGTCTGAGGACTACATTACAAGTGCATTCTATTTAAGGACTACATTACAAGGTGCATTTTGTCTAAGGGCTACATTACAAGGTGCATTCTGTTTAAGGACTTATTATCAATGTTACAATGTGAATTCTGTCTAAGGACTATGTTAAAAGGTGCATTCTATCTAAGAGCTAAATTACAAGTTGCATTCTGTTGAAGGACTATGTTACAAACTTCATTCTTTTTAAGTGCTACATTACAAGATGCATTCTGTCTAAGGCCTATGTTATAAGGTGCAGCTACATTACAAGATGCATTCTGTCTAAGGCCTATGTTATAAGGTGCATTCTATCTAAGGGCTATGTTATGAGATGCATTCTGTTTAAGGACTGTGTTACAAGGTGCATTCTGTTTAAGGGCTACATTAGAAGGTGCATTCTGTCAAAGGGCTATGTTACAAGTTGCATTCTGTTTAAGGTCTATGTTACAAAGTGTATTCTGTCTAAGGGTTACATTACAGCATGCATTCAGTTTAACGGCTATGTTGCAAGGTGCGTTATGTCTAAGGGATACATTACAAGCTTCATTCTGTTTATGGGTTGCATTACAAGGTGCATTCTGTTTAAGGGCTTCTGAACAATGATGCAAGGTGCATTCCTTCTAAGGGCAACATTACAAGGTTCATTCTGTTTAGGGGCTACATTACAAGGTGCATTCTTTTAAGGGCAATGTTACCAGGTGCCTCCTGTCTAAGGGCTACATTAAAAGGTGCATTCTATCTAAGGACTGTGTTACAAGTGCATTTTGTTAAGGGCTAAATTACAAGGTGCATTCTGTCTAAGGGCTACATTACAAGGTGCATTCTGTTTAAGGACCATGTTACATGGTGCTTTCTGTTTAAGGGCTACTTACAAGGTGCATTCAGTCTAAGGGCTAGATTACAAGTTGCATTATGTTTAAGGGTTGCGTTACAAGGTGCATTCTGCTTAAGGACTATGTTACATGGTGCATTCTATTTAAGGGCTACATTACAATGTGCATTCTGTTTAAGGACCATGTTACAAACTGCATTCTGTTTAAGTGCTACATTACAAGATGCATTCTGTCTAAGGCCTATGTTATAAGGTGCATTCTGTTTAAGAGCTATGTTACTAGGTGCATTCTATCTAAGGACTGTGTTACAAGGTGCATTCTGTTTAAGGTCTATGTTACAAGTTGTATTCTGTCTAAAGGTTACATTACAGCGTGCATTCATTTTAAGGGCTATGTTGCAAGTTGCATTATCTCTAAGGGATACATTACAAGCTTTATTCTGTTTATGGGTTACTTTGCAAGGTGCATTCTTTTTAAGGGTTTATGAAGAATGGTGTAAGATTAAGCCGTGGTGGTACAGTGGTAGCGCTGTTGCCTCACAGCAAATGGTTCTCCTGTTCGATTCACAGCTGGAGTGCCTTCTGTGTGGAGTCTGCATGTCATCCCTGCAGTCGATTGGCCTCTGAAAGACATGCGTGAATGGGCGTGCCTTCATTGAAGGTTGGGCGTCGCCCTGGCAACTTGGCACCGAAAAAAATCTACTGCCAATCATTAGCGGACCGGAGTTCTGCTGTGGCGACCCCTAACCTGGAAAAGCCAAAAAGACAAACATGAAGAATGGTGCAAGGTGCATTCCTTCTAAGTGCGACATTATAAGGTGCATTTTGTTTAAGAGCTACATTACAAGGTGCATTCTATTTAATGACAATGTTATCAGGTGCATTCTGTCTAAGGGCTACATTAAAAGGTCCATTCTATTTAAGGGATATGTTAAAAGTGCATTCTGTTTAAGGGCTACATTACAAGGTGCATTCTGTCTAAGGGTTGTGTTACAAGGTACATTCTGTTTAAGGGCTATGTTACAATGTGCATTCTAACTATGGACTATGTTGCAAGGTGCATTCTATCTAAGGGCTATGTTACAATATGCATTCTTTTTAAGGGCTATGTTACAAGGTGCATTCTGTCTAAGGGCTACATTACAAGGTGCAGTCTGTTTAAGGACTATGTTAGAAGGTACATTCTATCTTGCATTCTATTTAAGGGCTACATTACAAGGTGCATTCTGTTTAAGGACTATGTTACAATGTGCATTCTGTTTAAGGGCTACTTACAAGGTGCATTTGGTCTAACGGCTACATTACAAGGTGTATTATGTTTAAGGGTTACGTTACAAGGTGCATTCTGTTTAAGGACTTATGAACAATGTTACTTTGTGCATTCTGTCTGAGGACTTTGTTACATGGTGCATTCCATCTAAGAGTTACATTACAATGTGCATTCTTTTTATGGGATATGCTACAAGGTGCATTCTGTCTAAGGGCTATATTACAAGGTGTATTCTGTTGAAGGACTATGTTACAAACTGCATTCTGTTTAAGTGCTACATTACAAGATGCATTCTTTCAAAGGGCTATGTTAAAAGGTGAATTCTGTCTAAGGGCTACATTACAGAGGTTCTTGGTTGGCATAATGGTTAAGGTCTTAATCTCCCAGAGAGAACTTATTGGGTTTGATTCTAACCACTGGTTATTGGCTAAGCTTCTAATAGCTTGCATACCGATAGCCTAGTATCTCCCTATGAACCTACAATGTGCATTCTGCCTAAGGGCTATGTTCCTCCTCCTCGATAAAGTTTACCAGTTTCAAATCAAAAGATTATTAATGATCAGAAACCTATATCTTCCATGTCTCTTAACTTGGAAGTCTTTATCATCCAGCCTTCAAAACCTCTTTTACTTAAAACAGTTTAGGCATCTACTATACAAATATATCTCCTCTAATCTCTTTTGTTTGTAATATCCGTTAATGATTTCCATCTGCATAATATCCATTCTTACAATAACTTGACCAGATTTTAAATGTTACTTTCCCAAAATCTTACTTTTCCCTCAGCTGTCTGAACTTCCATTTCTGACATATGAATCTTGCATATTTACATTTCTACCATGTAGTAACCTAGTAGTTGGTCTGGACCATGAATCCTTTTAAGCTTTGCCCTGCACCACAAAAGCAAGGGTAAATTCATACAGTGTGTTGTATATTTATGCATATGCGGGGGTCTATATTATGTGAGCGAATGTTTAGCTTGTCAAACACCAAAATGTTGACAGCAAAAGAGTGAAAGCGTAAAAGCACGAATGGTCCATTCCGTGATTTTTTTCTCAGGGACGAAATTCGCTTGGCCATTATCAGAAAGTTGCCTTTTCCCCAATGTCGAGTAATCTCACAGTTGGTATATTTAGTTAGAGGGGTATGGGGGGCACATCCCTCCACATGGAGAGTGTGGGGGGTGAAGCTCCCCCCTTTATTAGAGTTTAAGGTTTGTGTAAGTTTCCAATGACCAAGCAACTTTTTTCCCTAAGAAAAAAATTAGTGGTATTGGCCGTTTGCGATTTTAAGGTTTTGATGTTTAGCTGTTGATGTTTAGGTCAATGTTTGACAAGCTAAACATTCGATTTTGAAATTTAGACCCAATATGAGGCATGTATTCCTGCAAAAATAAAAAGTATGAGTTTAAAGATGATGAGCAGTTTTGATGGATGTGTTTCTCAAAGTGTATGATTCATACCATTTGCTGTGAGCAGGCTGTGTGTGTCTAGTATTCATAATAGATCCAAAAATTGGTGGGGAGTCCTTTCCTGCATAGTACTTTGAGACCCCTTACTTCCCAAAGTTAGAATGTGAAAAGCAAGCAGCAATAGTTATTTTGTTCTTTAAATATTCAGGTAAGGATTAAAAAGGACTAAGAAATTATTTGTCCAGACCGAATCTAGAACAATTACTTGAAAGAAACTTGCATGAACACAATTTGGCATAAAATAAATTGCTAACAAATGCATTTTGGGAAAGTTTTCAAAATCACATAACTAATTCAATGAGCTGAACTTGGTGTGCTTCTACCTTAAATATAACTCCTGGAGGTCTGCAACTTGCTGTGATTATGATTGATAGGTATGAAGTTTGACAGACTGAATGAAAACCAGTCTGTGCAAGCAATCTTTGGCCATTTTAATGATGCCCATAAAAATACAAAATGGGGGAGACAGCAATGTGGGTTTTAAATGAAGAAAGAATGAAAGATCTACAGTGTCAGAACTCTTGACTAAGCTATTCCAGTATCCTATTTTCCACTTCATAAATACTAACACTTACAGGCACCTTTACATGAGGGTTTTAATCCTGTTTTGGTTCAGGAAAATTCTATCTAATTTACATGTGCTTCTTTTGTTGATACTCGGCAAAATAACTAATTTTCCAATAACAATTAATTGCCTTGGAAATTATCTTACTTATCTGTACCTTGAAATTTATAGTTGCCAAAGTGTACTATAAATGGAGAATGAATTTTCCCTTGCTACATTCTCTTGCTAATTAAAGTATGAATAAATCAAACACAGAATTACTGCATAAAGCACTTTAACAGATCATAGCCTTAATCCTATGTTAAAAATCCAGATTGCAATTCGTATAGTAGTCTGAGGGCAGTTGAAAGTTTGACAGATTTAAATTTCATGTTACCATCTGTCTCATGTTCTGTCTGTAGGTGAATAATCAAAATGACTTACGATAGTTTGTACAAATAGTAGTATGATAATTCAGCACAGAATTTTAAGGTTGTAAACTGCTAACAAGCATCATACTATAGTCTGGGGTTTGTTTCTTTCAATATCCATTTTCCTACTTTGTTAAAGCAAGTCAGTTAACTAGTGAGTGTTGCTGCTGCTGAATTATCCCTGAAAGGGTGCAGTTCTTCCATTCTTCCTCTCTATTTATATATACCTATATATATTAATATATATATATATATATATATATATATATATATATATATATATATATATATATATATGTGTGTGTGTGTGTGTGTGTGTGTGTGTGTGTGTGTGTGTACATATAGATACATATAGCTATAAATATGCAGAAACACACACACACACACACACACACACACACACACACACACACACACACACACACACACACACATATAGACAGATGCAGTTCATTCTGTCAAAAAGTGTTTTCACTGAGTTCAGATTTTTACATGAGTTGTTAAGTGTGGGTTTATATTACCTTTTTGAAAGGGCTGTTCATCGAATGCCCTTTCATCGATACATATTCACTGACATACCAAAACTCCGAATGGCTACATAAGCAAATTTTTCCCAGGGGGTTTTCCTATTATGTTTCTCAGTTTGTTTTGTTTATTGTTGGCCCAGTGATTTTTTTCCCTAGGAAAAAAATTGCTTTTGTGGCCGTTCAAAGTTTTGGTATTTCGGTGGATATGTTTCAAGGTAAGGGTGTTCAATGAGCAGCTCTGTTGACATCGTAATATAGACCCATTACATGCTATATTTATTGGTTTATGATAAAGTTAAGATGCATACTGTTGACTAGCATAAACTGATTGTGCATTTTCCCAGTTAGTACATATTAATAAAGTGATGTAGGACCAAAGCTCCCATATAAAACCATTGATTCATTTTGTAGCTAATGTGAAAGTTGTATGATTTTAATATTCAGTGGCTGATGAATATGTCAACATGTAATTTTTAAAGTGAGATCTGTGAATAGTTTAGGATTTTATACACACTTTACATAGTGGAATATTTGAGTGATTTGGTTTGGTAGAATTCATCATGTTGTTTGTTTTGTGATAGTTTGGGTTTCAGTGATGTGGCTATACAATGTTTGGTGGATTGGATAACTTTTTGTGAATTATGGTCTGAAATATATGATGAAACCTTATATGCAGATATATGTATGTGTGTGTGGATATATATATATATATATATATATATATATATATATATATATATATATATATATATATATATATATATATATATATGGGTCTAGCACTATTCACTAAAAGCACATTTCACTGAAACACATTTGATTGTGCACAATTCACTGAAAACTCAATTCACTGAAAACTCAATTCACTGAAACACATTTTACTGAAAGTTATATATGGCCTTTTCCCCACTGTAGTGCGACCCTGGAGTTAGTATATATAGTAAGGGGGTGTGGGGGTCGTATTTTGAACTATATACATGGATACTTGCAATACCAATAAATTACTCTTTTCTGAACATAATATATAGGTTCATAGGTAGGTACTAGGCAATCTGCCCGAAGGCATTTATAAGCCTAGCCAGAATGTGTTGGCTTTTGTTGCCCCCTTAGATTAGTTCCCTGTGCCTCTGTCCAGCAGAGCCACCTGGGTAAACTTTCTGTTTCCCATCCACTCGTCAAGGTTTTTCTTGAAGAGTGTTAGCGAGGAGCTCTGCCTAATGTATATTGGAATCTTGTTCCAAAGCATGGGAAGTCTCTGTAACAGGAATCTATCCCTCCAGCACGTCCTATTTATTGTTGTGGTGAGGTTTAGATCCCTAGAGCGTGTGGCTCGAGGGGATAGGCTTTTCTTTAGGTGGAGCATGTCCATCAGTTCTGGGCTGGACATGGCCTTGTATGTCAGGCAGAGATCACCTCTGAGTAGGTAGTATGCAACCAGGTACAGCTGGAGTTTCTTCAGTCGAGCTGCATAGTGCATCTGTTTGAGGCCAGTGATCCTCTTGATGATTTACTTCTATGGTCTTTCCAGCTGTTGCAGGTGTCTTGTAAGATACATCGCAAATGGGGCATTGTACTCTATGATGGGTCTGATGAGCGATGAGTAGAGGGGCACAATGACCTCTTTTGATCTGGATACGAACCCTTTTGTGGTAAGGTGTGCCACGTAGAAGGATTTTCTAACCACTTTGGCAATGTGATTACCAAAGCAGAGTTTGCTATCTACTTGGGTCCCTGATCCCTTATTACGTCTTCCGTATTTCAGGGACTACGACCTATTTGGTAGTTTGTGGGTACTTTGTTTTTTCCAAAGGGGATGACTATGCACTTTTTGGCATTTAGCTTGAGGCCATGATTTTGACACCAGGTGTCCATCTCAGTGAGACCCTTTTGGAGAATGTCTGTGTCAGCTGGAGAGTCAATTATAGTCACTAGTTTGCAGTCGTCTGCGAACTTGGTCAGCCATAGTTCTCCTGTGCTTGCCTTTACCTCTGAGAAGTATATGCTGAACAGGAGGAGTCCTTGGACTGAGCCCTGGGGAATGCCAGTTGTAACCGGTTTAGAGTCAGACCTAGCTCCTACAACTTTTACCATGTTGGTTCTGTCCATGAGCCAGTTGGCAACCCGTCTTGTGACGTAGAGGTTTATGTACAGGCTGGTGAGCTTGTCTATATTACTAGAATGGGGAATGGAGTCAAAGGCCTTTGTAAGGTCTAGGTAGGCTGTGTGTACCACCTTTCCACATCTATAGCCCTAGGTACTGTCTCAAAGAAGTCTACCAGGTTTCAAAGGCATGATCTGCCCTTAACAAAGCTGAACTGGGTAGGGTCCAGTGTTTGGAGGTTCCCAATGTCTCTATTAATGAGTTCCATGATGATGTGCTCTATAGCCTTGCAGAACAAGCTCATCAGGCTTATAGGGCGATCGTTTCTGGGGTCTGTTGTGGCTCCACCTTTGTGGAGCAGAATAAGTGCGCCACTCTATGGGTACATAACCTGTGGAGAGGCTGAGTTTGAACAGTGTGTTTAGGTGAGGGGTTAGTTTGTCTTTGAGCTCATATAGGATACAACCTGGGACAACGTCTGGTCCCATTGATGCTGTGTTTTTGGCTTTGGAGAGGGCTGTTTTAATCTGAGTGAATGTGATTTCAGGAGCTCTACATTCTTCTGGTATAGTTATTGGCCCGTTTGGGGGTGAGAGGGGTGTGAAGTTTGTGCTGAACCTGTCTGCCAGGATGTTGGCAATATCGGTCGGTTCAGTGTATTTTGTACCATTCTGCACTAACTCCGAGCAGATCTGAGCATTGCCACTTTTCTTTCTTGACATAGCTAAAGAATGCCTTGTGGTTATTTTTGGAGTCCTTGGCAATTTTTCTTTTGAAACTCGCCTTGGATGATTTTATATCCAAACTATGTGGGGGGCTATGCCCCCCACACCCCACCCCAGTGTGGGGGCAGTGCCCCCTCCCCCCCTTACTATATATACTAACTCCAGGGTTGCACTACAGTGGGGAAAAGCCATATATAACTTTCAGTGAAATGTGTTTCAGTGAATTGTGTTTTCAGTGAATTGAGCTTTCAGTGATTTGCACAAAGTCATTTGACTTTCAGTGAAATGTGCTTTCAGTGAATAGTCCTAGACATATATATATATATATATATTTATTTATTTTTTTTTTTTATATGCGTGTGTGTGTGTGTGTGTGTGTGTGTGTGTGTGTGTGTGTGTGTATATGTATATGTGTGCATTCTGTCCTCTTCTCTGTCATGATATAGAACTATCTATGTATATATATGTCTGTGCATGTGTGTGTGTGTGTGTGTGTGTGTGTGTGCGTGTGTGTGTGCATGTGTGTGTGTGCGTGTGTGTGTGTGTGTGTGTGTGTGTGTGTGTGTGTGTGTGTGTGTGTGTGTGTGTGTGTGTGTGTGTGTGTGTGTGTGTGTCTGTGTGTGTGTGTGTGTGTGTGTGTGTGTGTGTGTGTGTGTGTGTGTGTGTGTGCAAATGCAAATAGTAAAAGATACTTCCATAGATTCATAGGTTTATAGGTAGGTACTAGGCTATGGGCCCTAGGGCCTATGTAAGCCTAGCCAACAAGGTTCCCTGGCTTACTCCAAGCAAGAAAGTTATTTTCCTGTGCCACTGTCGAGCAGAGACACAGAAGTGATCCCCGGGGTGTATTTCCTATTTCCCATCCACTCATCAAGATTTTTCTTGAAGAGTGCTAATGAAGAACTTTGCTTGACATAGATGGGTAGCCTGTTCCAGAGTATGGGAAGTCTCTGGGACAGGAATCTATCCCTCCAGCATGTCCTGTTTATTGTGGTAACAAGGTTTAGGTCCCTGGAGCGTGTAGCTCAGAGGGATTGGGATTTTTTTAAGTGTAGCATGTCCAACACGACATAGCTTTATATGTTAGGCAGAGATCACCTCAGAGTAGTCGATATGCTACAGAGTAAAGCTGGAGTTTTTTGAGACGGTCAGTGTAGGGCATCTGTTTGAGGCCAGTAATCCTCTTTGTGAGGTACTTCTGTGGCCTTTCCAGCTGCTGCAGATGTCTTGTGATGCACATTCCATAAGGGGTGCTGTACTCTATAATGGGTCTAATGAGTGTCGAGTAGAGGGGAAGAATGACCTCTTTTTTCCTGGATGAGAACCCTTTTATGATGAGGTGTACCACATAGAAGGACTTCCTGACTACTATGGCGATGTGACTATCAAAAGACAGACTACTGTCCACCTGTGTCCCAAGGTCTCTTATCACACATTCAGTGTTAAGTAGACTGCTGTCTATGTAGTAGCTCATGGGTATAGAGTTTTTACCAAAGGGGATCACAATGCACTTTTTGGCATTGAGCTTGAGGCAATGGCTCTAACACCAGGCATCTGTCTCAGCGAGGCCCTTCTGTAGGATTTCCACATCATTTGGGGACTCGACTATGGCTCCTAGTTTGCAGTCATCTGCAAACTTCATTAGCCAGAGGCCTTCTGTGTTAGCCTGTACTTCAGAGAAGTAGATACCAAACAGGAGAGGTCCCAGGACTGAACCCTGTGGTACTCCACTTGTCACTGGTTTGAGGTCAGATTTGGAGTGCAACTTTTACAGTGTGGGTTCTGTCAGTGAGCCAGTTGGCAACCAATCTTGTGACATAGGGATTTCTACCTAGTTTAGTAAGTTTAGCTATAATTTCAGAATGGGGGATGGTGTCAAAAGCCTTGGCGAGGTCAAGATAGCCTGTGTGAACCACCTTACCCTCATGTACGTCTTTGGTGACTGCCTCAAAGATATTGATCAGGTTCAGGAGGCATGATCTGCCTTTCACAAACCTGATCTGGGTGGGATCCAGAGTTTGGAGGTTACCAATGTCTTTGTTTATGCATTCCATGATGATACGTTCCATGGCCTTGCAGACCAGGCTCATCAGGCTAATAGGGCGATAGTTCCCAGGATCAGTGGTGGCTCCCCCTTTGTGGAGTAGGATAACTGTTGCTGTACACCATTCAGTGGGCACAAAGCCTGATGTGAGGATATGATTGAACATGGTGCTTAGGTGGTGAGCCAGTTCGTTCTGAAGTTCATGTAAAATGCAGCCTGGGATGTTGTCCGTTCCCATGGATGCTGTGTTTTTGGTTTTAGAGAGTGCAGCTTTTACCTACGTAGTTGTGATTACATGGCCTCTGCATTCTTCCTGTATAGATATGGGCCCTTTATGGGGTGGGGGGGGGGGTAAAGTTAGCACTGAACCTATCTGCCAGGATGTTGGCAATATCAGTTGGTTCTGTAATTTTCGTGCCATTGTGCTGTAACTCAGGGCAGATCTGGGTGTTGCCATTGAGATTCTTGACATAGCTATAGAATGTTTTGTGGTTGTCCTTAGAATCAGTGGCAATTTTGTTTTCATAGCTAGCTTTGGAGGATCTTATAAGGGATCTCAGCTTCTTACTGAGGCTGACCAGGGAGCTCCTCCACTCATGGAATTTTACTCTCTTTTGCAACAATTTCTTCCTTCTGTTGTACAGTTTGTTTATGGCAGGGGACCACCAGATTGGCTTCCTTTTTTTGGAGGATAGCGTCTTGGTTCTGTTTGGGATAGCACGATCCATGCACTCGTGTAAGTGTTTATAGAGTGCATTTGTGTAGGATTCAGCAGTCGTAACTGTATTGTCCATCTGCATGGGTCTCATGAAGTTCACCACTTCTGTCTTAAGAAGCATGGAGTTGGCTTTGGAGAAATTTTTTACAGTGGTTTCCTTAATGGGGGGTGAGGGCAGGATGTGGATATCAAAGGTGATTAGCTTATGGTTGGATCGGACCGAGGAGTTGACTTCAGGTGTGGAACACCAGTCACTCATGTTGGTAATGACTAGGTCTAGGATATTGTTGCCCCTCGTGGGGGTGTGGCTATGTTGATCCAGGGCATTAGAGTTTATGAATTCCAGAAAGCGTTGTGTGAAGGAGTTGGTACATGAGTAGTTTTCCCAGTTAATGGTGGGGTAGTTGAAATTGCCCATTATTAGGGTGTTTGGTTGAACTCTAATATTTTCCAGTACATCAAGAAAAGAGGAGTAGGAATCCTAGGGCATGGTGGATGATCTGTAGCAAGCTACAATTTCGTTTGCAGCTTTGCCCAGAGTTAGTTGCACTTGGATAACCTCAGATGCATTATGCTGAGCAACTAGCCTGGAGGTGTGGATATCTTTAATGAATATGGACACAACTCCACCTTTGGTGTTCCGGTCCAGGGTACATGGCCAAAAAGTGTGGTATGAGTTATAGCCTGGTAGTGCAAGGGTGCTCTCTGGAGCCTTGAACCAGGTCTCAGTCGCTGCGCAGATATCGATGTTCTCCATTTTAAGGAGTGCCTTGAGTGAGTGCATTTTGAGATTTAGACTTCTAGCATTGAGTAGCATTACCCTCAATTTTTGCTTGCCTCTTCCTGTTATGGTGGTGAATTTGTCATTTGAACCTTGCCTAAAAAAGGCACTATAGGGGCAGCAAGAGCCTTAGCCAGTATCCGGAATCCCAGGGGCGACATGTGCAGGCCATCTCTGGCAAAGTATCGTGGTCTGTCGACCATGTCATCCCAAGCAGACAGATGCTGGATCCCCTTAGAATGACACCAGAAGCTTAGCCAATTGTTGAAGTCAATCATTTTGTCCTTCTACTGCAGTATCATTCTGGGTGATGGCAGAATGCTACTCAGGGGCTAGGGTCATACCTGCCTGGGCTACAAGATCTGAGAGCTCTTCCATGTCTCTTTTCATGTAGTCCAGGGAGGTATGTCTCAAGTCATTCACAGCAACATGGACAATGACAGAGTCATATTTGTACTTGTTATGGAGTGACCTGAGTGCATGGGTTATGTGGCGGATCCTGGCACCTGACAGGCAGCTGACAGTAACCTTCTCCTTGTTTAGCCTGGTGTGTGGGACATCAGTGTGCCTGACTATAGAGTCACCTATGACTAGTGTGTTGGATATGTTGTTTTGCCTTATTGGCTGTGGTTGAGTGGCACACTGAGTCTGTGGGCTATGTGTCATTTGGGTTGTGTTGGGGTGTGGAAGTTGCTTGCTTTTTGGCTTTGGAGGTCTCTGTTGCTTGGGCAGATTATTACTGAGAGGCTCCGTGAATGTTTTTGTGTTTCTATGTGTGGATTTTGGTGGTGTTGATTTAGTGAGACTGTGATAAGTGTGGTGTGGTGCAAGTGTTTATTACCTACTCCTCTTGAATGTCAAGTTCAGTCTTGGTTGGAGAGAGCTTTACCTCCAGTTTGGCTAGATAAGTGCATCTCTCACAGGTTGTAGTGTTGAGTGGTAGGAGGAGAGGGTTGTCTGTGTACATGAGGCAATTTCTACATTGCCCCAAGATGCTCAGATTCATCAGATAGACAGGAGAGGACAGTGGGAGCTGACCCTTGGACATGCCTGAATAAAAAACTATTTTCCTCTAGATAAGTGAAGAAACTGAGTTCAAGAGCTGTTTTTCTCTAAGCAAGTGAGGAAAGTAAGTGCAAAAACTGTTTTCCTCTAGGTAATGAGGAAGGTTGAGTGCTATAGTAATTAGTACAACATAAATCTTGGGCCTGATCACCCATTCAGTGCTGATCCAGTATCACTCATTGAATGTCACTATTGGCAAATGCTGCCGTTGATTAGAAAAAAACTGGCAAAACGAAATAAAGTAAAAAAAACAAAAATACAAATGGTTTTCAAAGGTTTATTAGTACCAAACAAGCATCTGGTGCCTTGGCCTTTCACCTTCAGGATCCTTAACATGATGCACACAAACGTTTTTTATACCAAGTGAACCATCAAAAAAGCAATTCCATCCATTATTCAATTATACAATTATTCAATAAATCAATTATATGCTAAGTAAAAAACTTTTGAAGTATTTTTTTAAAATTGCTGTTTAAATACACCAGAAGCCTATGACAGTACTCTGCCCATTGTTTTTCTCTTAAACATATAATCATAACAACATTTCAATATTATAAATAGAATAAGTCATATGGTAATATTTGCTTCTAAATTTAGTCCTTTAGGATATAAAGTACCATAATTTAAAATTAATCTACTTTCTAAACCATTTAACTTATACTGTACATCACCCCCTCTCATGTTAAAGGGACTAGCAAGTACACTAAAAAAGAATGTACTATTGTTCCCTCCATGAAAACAGCAAAAATGTTCTCCCACTAGACTTCTGTAGTTATGTTCGACAAATGTTCTAATATCCTAACTTTCACTGCCCTCTTTGTTTGACCGATGTACCACTTTACTGGATTGCATCCACATCCTATTATATACACAACTTTGCAAGAGTTACAAGAAAATCTATTGTTATTTTCAAAATTTTTACCATTAATTAAAGTGCCTGACACATTTTTAGCAAACTTGCACACTTTGCATCTTCCACAAGCATAGGTGCCCACCCTAAGGTTCTCATTGTTCCAAAGGGATCTATTAAGCAGTTCCTTCATATAAAGATATCTCCCATAGGGCAATCTTATAAACCCTGGGAAAAAATCACCCACTGTATCATCCAAACAAATAATGTGCCACAAATCTTGTAACGCATTCCTCATTATATCTGAAAATGATGAATACATAGAAACAAAAAATAATTCTTTGGCTGTCCAGTTTGGCTTTAAATTCCTGCCTACATATTTTGTATTAACCCCATTGCCCCTCATTTCACCAGATAAAACCTGATGTACCGCATCATCCAATAGGGTTCTATCATATCCCCTTTGTAACAACCTACTCCTACTTTGTAGAAGGAAATGCTCTTTAAATTTATCTTCAGAAGTATTCCTAACAATCCTGTTAAATTCCCCTAATGGAAGCGAATTCAATAGATGTGGGGGATGCGTGCTCTCTGCAAACAGAAAATTATTAACTGCTGTCAATTTCCTAAATGGTCTAAACTGTATAGTATGGCCATTTCCTAAATAAAATTTAACATCCAAAAACTGTATCTTAGTGTTGCCCATAGCCATAGTGAATGCAAGTCCATGAAAGTTAGTATTTAGTTCAAAAATGAAATATTCAAAATCTGATGGTTGGCCCTTACAAACAAAAAAAGGTCATCAATAAATCTCTTAGAACAAATAACTTTTGTTTTCCAAAAAGTAGTATTGTATATAAACAATTTCTCAAAATAACCCATGTACAAAATAGCATAACTGCATAACTAAGATGCACCCATCGCTGTACCTTTTCTCTGTAAATAAATCCTATTATTGTACCTAAAATAATTATGAGTTAATCAAAACTCTTAACACTCTAATAACAAAAGATGTTTTAGGACCTTCACCCATCATATCATTGACTGCTTCCAATCCATGCCTATGCTATATGGGCATATATAGGGAATTGATGTCTACTGTGTCCCAATAGTAATCATCCTGCCATTTTATATTATGAACAACTTTACATAGATCCTCAGTATTTTTGACATGAGATGGTATCCTAGTCAAATATTCCTTTAAAACTGAATCTATGAAAATTGTCACATTGTACACAAAAGAATGGATGCCTGAGACTATCGGTCTCCCAGGGGAATCAGTTAAACTTTTATGTACCTTAGGTATTGCATAAAAGTATGGGTCGTGGGGATCCCTAATTACTAATTGTTTAATATATTCCCCTGATAACAGACCCAACCTTTCTCCTCTGTCCAGAATCTCAATCAATTCATTATTATATTCAAAAACAGGATTGTTAACTAACAAACTATAATCTTCCTGTTTGTTTAACAAATTGTATACCATTTCATCATATTGAGCCCTGGACATGATCACCCAATTTCCCCCTTTATCTGCCTCCTTAAAAACCAGATCATGCAAACATGATGTTAGTTTCTTCAATTCCAGCCACTTTATCTGTGTCATATTATACTGTTTTTATTTTTGACAAAATTACTATAGGTAAATTCCACATTCTTGACCAACATTTGTTCAAAAAGACTAACAGCTGTTGACCATTTAGAGGGCACGAGTTGACTCCTAATGTCTAATGGGGGAACATGAAATTTAGAATAATCACTGTCAAACATGCTATGAGCATTATTCACTTCTTCCTCATAACATTCACCATAATCATAAACAGACATATTCATCAATGAATTTACTTCATCATTGCCGAGTACTTCCCTATCCAAGTCATCACTACTTAAAGCAGTTGCACATGTTTTATTTTTTTCAAAATACACCCTCAAATACAATTTTCTACAAAATACTTTAGCTTCCATCAATAATTCAGCCAAAGTGGGAACCTTAGTAGGAACAAATTTGGTTCCCTTCTTTAACAGATTAAAGGCATTCTCAGTTAACTCAACATTAGATAAATTCACTATCTTTATATCCTCATTTATATGTGCAGGTTCAGAAGAAACATTACTCAATAATTTATTAAATGCAAAAGGATCCGACCTGACAGGCAAACCAATCGCCTAATGTCAAAAACAGTCAAAACATCAGAATATCTTAGTGTCTCTTGCCTTTCCTTACATTCATCCGCTCCTTTCGCTGGTTTTCTCTGGGCAACAATGTATGGTTGCTTGCCCCTGGAGAAAAATGAGATGTGCCCGATATACTCACACCATCTAAGTCCTCAAAAGAATTGAATGATGGATGGAATTGCTTTTTTTGATGGTTCACTTGGTATAAAAAAGTTTGTGTGCATCATGTTAAGTATCCTTGAAAGCGAAAGGTCGAGGGACCAGATGCTTGTTTGGTACTAATAAACCTTTGAACACCATCTGTGTTTTTGTTTTTTTTACTTTACTGCTGTTGATTCCAAGTTTTAATCAATGAGCATTATGATTACTTACCAAGCTGGAAATTATGCAAACACAGAGAAGGGAAAAAATATGAATTACACATGACTGTTTGCCCTTTTTAAGACAGTATAATCTCAGAATAGGTACATTTTGTGAACACACACACACACACACACACACACACACACACACACACACACACACACACACACACACACACACACACACACACACACACACCACTTTGATTGGGGGGGGTGCATGGAGGGTTTTTCTTCTACAGAATCCCTGGATTAAGAGTCCTTTCTATGTTAATATATCTGTGCGGCCACTCATTGTAGATTTCAGTGACTGACATTAGTTCCTGATGTTAGTTATTTATTGACATCTGAATACTGGGAAATTCCGACTGGGTAGGTACCCATTTTAAGCAGAAGGCCTGAGGAGAAAAGTTCCAAAGTATTACAAAAACATCATAAGAATTATAATTTTACAATATTCAACAAAAATATAAAACCATCTTCACTGTAAATAATTATGCCACGTTAGACATAATGTGACATTAGTTAAAATAGATATGACTTATATGACAATGATTTAATAATTCGAGAAATGTTAACCAGTTTAGAAAAATGTAGGTAACTGAGTATAATAAAAATTGGAATTGCAATATGAAGTGCAAGAAAAAAAAAAAGGATACAGCAAATTTAGATAGAGAGTCAAGGCAGAGAAGTGTATTGATGTTTGGATGTGAGTGAAGAAGGGGGTGTAAGGAGGAGTAAGGTATGAATCCCTCTCTCACTGAAAAAAGGCAACATTTAAAATCCTCCTTTTAGCAATGCAACCATTGAAATCATTTCTCATAGCAAATTATCAGTATTTCTGAGTGTTTTCTATCTAAAAACATAAAAACAAAAAATAATCCTTGTTTTCCCGCCTCTCCTCGACTAGTTTAGACCAGTTTACAGGTTTTGCTGTATTCTGTGCTGTGGTGTAGTTCCTGTGTTGTCCATTACCTTACTTGCATAAGAAGGAACTTTCTTTGCTCACCAGTGGGAGTGGGGAGCCTTGAGCAGCCTATCTGTCCCTGAAGGAAGTGACCTCAGCACAAGAGCTGTAGTAATTGGTTGTTTTGGACCATTTCTAGCTCTTGTCAAGTTCCCTGTTTAAAATCCACATTAGCGTGGCTTTGCGCGATTGTGCGCATAGCGCAGTGCCAGTTAAACAGGGTTAAACTTTTCCTGGCTCCGCCAAGTCTGCTCTTCAAATTTTCCCTTAGAAAGCTCTACTCTTAGAATAACCAGTCTACTCATTATATTATAAGCATAGCACTTGTTCTCTAAGCTACTCTTCTAAGTAAGCACTCTCAAACTCAAGTAGCACTACATCCACCTACCACCCCAACCACTTCCCTTAAAGGCACAGCACTCTCTTATAATATTCTAGCATGTCGAGTGGTAGATTGCTAGCATCTTCTCCTGCTCAGCTGGTTAATCTGGGAATCTTGAGACAATGCTATAATTGTCTCATGTACACAGACAACCCTCTCCTCCTCCCAACAAACACAAATACATGTGAGAGATGCAACTATATAGCCAAACTGGAGGCTGAACTCTCTCAACTCAGGACTGGCAAGACCAGACAGGAGGAGAAGGTAACCACACACACAACAAACCCAGTCACACATAGACCTACCCCAACTGCAAATCAAGCACATAATAACACAAAAACATACTCAGAGGCTCTATTAAAAACTTACCAAAACAACAGAGGCTCCCAAAGCAGACACCCAAAAATCCACCACCTCAAAACATAACACATGCAACACATACTTCAATAAACTGGTGTGTCAATAAATCACAGCCCTTAAGGCCAAACACTATGCCTGATACACTAGTGATAGGTGACTCTATAGTCAGACACACTGACATCCCACTTACCAGGCTGAGCAAGGAGAGGGTAACAGTAAGCTGCCTATCGGGGGCTAGGATCCGCCATATAACACACGCACTCAGGTCACTCAAAAGCACGTACAAATATGACTCCATCATTGTCCATGCCGGCGTGAATGACCTGAGATGTACCTCCTTGGACTACATGAAAAGAGACATTGAGGAGCTCTCTGATTATGTAGCCCAGGCTGGTATGACCCTGACCCTGAGCAGCATCCTGCCCTCACCAAGAATGATGCCACAATACAAAGACAAGATGATCAGCTTTAATAATTGGCTCAATTACTGGTGTCATTCTAGGGGGATCCAATGTCTGTCTGCTTGGGATGACATGCTGGACAAGCCACGCTGCTTCGCAAGGGATGGCTTGCACCTGTCACCACTGGGCTTCTGGATATTGGCTAAGGCTCTTGCCACCCCCATAGTGCCTTTTTTAGGCAAGGCTCAAAAGACGAACCCACCTCCTTAGAAAACAAAACTGGAAAAAAATTAAGGGTAATGCTGCTCAACGCCAGAAGTCTAAATCACAAGACGTAGGCTCTCGAAGCACTCCTCAGTATGGAGAACATTGATGTCTGCGCTGTAACCGAGACCTGGTTCAAGGCTCTTGAGAGCTCCCCAGCACTACCAGGCTTTACCTCGTATCATGCTTTTCGGACCCAAAACCCGGGCCGAACCACAAAGGGAGGGGGAGTGTCTATATTCATCAAGGATACCCACACCTCTAGGTTAGTGGCAACTCATGAAGCATCGGAGACCATCCAGGTGCAGCTAACCATAGGCAAAACTGCTATACAACTGATTGCATGTTACAGACCACCCTCCCAATCTCAAGAACCCAACTCAACCTTCCTGAAGACATTGGAAGATATGAATGTCTCACCAAATACCATCATATTGGGAGACTTCAACTACCCTAACATAGACTGGGTGCACTATTCTAGCCCTAACACCCTAGCCCAAAGGTTCCTGGAATTCATAAACTCAAATGCAATGGAACAGCTAGTCACCTCTCCCACAAGGGGGGATAATATACTAGACCTGATCATCACAAACATTGGGACAAAATGCTCCACACCGGAAGTATTGCCCTCACTGGTGAGATCTGACCACAAACTAATCACCCTGGATATACATTTACCACCTCCACCCCCAGCACAAAATATTACAGTGAGAAACTTCTCAAAAGCCGACTTTAAACTTCTCAAGACTGAGATGGTATCATTTAAGCCCTCAGGGCCAATGGAAACCACATTCCACAATGCTGAATCCTACACAAATGCTTTCTATGGACATCTCCAAGAATGCATGGATCGTGCAATCCCAAATAAAACCAAGACCCTCTCCACCAAAGGAAAGCGTCCTGTCTGGTGGACCCCAGCCATAAACAAATTGTATAACCAAAGAAGGAAGGTACTGCAAGACAGAGCAAAATCCCATAAAGGGAAGGCATCTCTGATCAGCACTAGTAGAAAGCTACGTTCTCTCATAAAAATATCCAAGGCCAACTTTGAGAGAAAAATTGCCAAGGACACTAAAGATAACCACAAGGCATTCTTCAGTTATGTTAGAAACCTGGGCGGAAACACTCAGATATGCTCAGAGTTAGTACACAACAACAAAAAATTTACCAAACCCACAGATATTGCCAACATTCTGGCAGACAGGTTCAGTGCAAATTTCTCCCCTCCCTCACCTCCAAAAGAAGAAATACTCATCCCAGCTGAATGTAACCTCCCTGTCATCTCTGATGTCCAGGTGAGAACCGCCTTCAACAAAGCAAAAAACACAGCATCTATGGGACCTGATGGTATCCCCGGCTGCGTGATACGTGAACTCCAAGAGGAGCTAAACCCGCATATAAAAATGTTATTTAACCTTAGCCTTACTACAGGATATGTACCTGAACACTGGCGCACAGCAACAGTGGTACCACTCCACAAGGGAGGCTCCACTACAGACCCTGGGAACTACCGCCCCATAAGCTTGACCAGCCTGGTTTGCAAAGCTATGGAAAGAATTATTATGGAACTCATAAACAACGACAGTGGGGACCTACAGACACTTGATCCCACCCAGTTTGGCTTTGTAAAAGGCAGATCCTGCCTTTTGAACCTGGTTGACTTTTTCGAAACAGTCACTAGAGCCATTGATGAGGGCAAGGCAGTCTATACAGCCTACTTGGACTTGGCTAAAGCCTTCGACACAATACCCCACTCGGGGATCATAGAAAAGCTAAACAGCTTAAAAGTAAATCCATATGTCACAAGATGGGTTGCAAACTGGCTAAAAAAACAGAACCCATAAAGTCAAGATTGCGGGACAGACTCAAAGCCAGTCACAAGTGGTGTCCCACATGGATCTGTCCTGGGACCCCTCTTGTTCGGCATTTACTTCTCAGATGTGAAAGCAAACATGGGAGGTTTGTGGCTGACAAAATTCGCAGATGATTGCAAACTAGGCGCCATAGTCGATACACCAGCTGACACATACATCCTACAGAAAGGCCTCACCGAAACGGACAACTGGTGCCGGAATCATGGCCTTAAACTGAATGCCAAGAAATGTATAGTCATCCCCTTTGGGAAAAACAAAATACCCACAAATTATCACATAGATAGTAACCCACTGAGTACCGAAAAAGTAATCAGAGACCTGGGGACCCAAGTTGATAGTGACCTCTCATTTGACACCCACGTTGCCAAAGTGGTTAGAAAGACTTTCTACCTTGCCCACCTTATCATGAAGGGGTTCACATCCAGATCAAAGGAGGTCATCATGCCCCTGTACTCCTCCCTTATCAGGCCCATGATTGAGTACAATACCCCATTTGGTATGTACCTCACCCAGCACTTAACTTACAACAGCTGGAGAGACCCCAGAAGTACCTCATCAAGAGGATCAAGGGTATCCAACATATGTCATATGCTGCCAGGCTAAAGAAACTCCAGCTCTATTCAGTAGCATACCGCCTGCTCAGAGGTGATCTGTGCCTGACATACAAGGCCATGTCCAACCAGGAATTGATGGACATGCTCCACCTCAAAAAATCTAAATCCATAAGAACCACGAGAGCCAAAGATTTAAACCTCAGTGCAAACATGAATAGAACATGCTGGAGGGACAGATTCATAACTCAGAGGCTTCCCATACTTTGGAACAAAATCCCAGTCCATGTTAGGCAGAGCCCCTCACTGACTCTCTTCAAGAGAAATCTTGACGAGTGGATGGGAGATCGTAGGTTTACCCCAGGGATCACCCCTGTATCGCTACTTAACAGAGGCACAGTAAACTAATTTTAATAAGTAAGGGGGTCTTCAATGTGTCACTACTAGACAAAGGCACAGTATTCTAAATTTATTCTATACACCTTAGTACCACTACATGGGGTGGCGAAAGCCACATCTCTAGGGCTAGGCTTGCAAATGCCTCAGGGCAGATAGCCTAGTACTAAACTATGAAACTATGAAACTATAGGTATTTGTTCATATTTATGGCTGTAGTTTATCCTGGGGTTGTGAAAGAACAGAGACAGATTTTGGATAAACAGTCTTTCAGAATGGTTTTAAAGGACTGTATGGATGGTATTGACCTGATTGCTATAGGTAAGTAGTTCCAGGCTTTAAGAATACGATATGAGTACAGACCGTGCCCAGTAGATTAGATAGGTTTATGGACAGACAGACGTTTTTTGTCATTGGATCATAATGACCAAGTGGGGAACATAGTTGTGTAGTAGTGTAGTGATAGACAAGTAGATGGATGCTGGATAATTTTATAGGTGGTAAGAAACTATGTATGTGTTAATTGATTGAGTAGTTCTAACAAATTTAGGCTTTTTAGTGCTATACAATGATGAGTTTTGAATGGGGCATTTGCTGCAAATTTAGCTAGTTTATTATAGCATTGCTGAAGTTTCAGTTTTTGTGATGCCCGGAGATTAGTAAGGATGGGAGTACCATAAAATATTGAAGGGAGGAGGTAAGTAATTTCAAGTGAAGTTTTAGCTGTATTGATGAGAAGGTTTTTGGCTCTGTAAGGCATCCCTAGTTTTGGTTATTTTGTTATGCACTTTTGTAGAAGCAGGTTGAATTCAAGATTATCATCTACTACCATCCCTCATAATTTGCTATGAGAAATGATTTCAATGGTTGCATTGCTAAAAGGATGATTTTAAATGTTGCCTTTTTTCAGTGAGAGAGGGATTTTGGGAAAAAATATTTCTTGGGGGGAGTGGGCATGAGTTGTGAGTTTCTAAGCCATGTTTCAATGGCTATTAAAGCTTCCTGATTACATTTTTGGAGATGTGACAGGTTTTTTATGTGTATATGAGAGTGGAGTCATCTGCATATTGGGTTATGGAGGCCTGTTGTATGGATGTGTGGAAGGTGTTTGTGAGCATGTTAAGAGGAGGGGACCAAGGGTGGTGGTGACTGAGAGGTATAGAAAGAGGGTGGAGTGCCATTTTGCTGATGATACCTCTTGGACTAGTAGCTTTTGAATCATAGAGGGCATTTTATGTAGAGGTTTGCTGTGACAAACTGTGTTGAAAGCTTTAGACAACTCTAGAAATAAGGAGGAGACTAGTTTGCTATTATCTCTAGCTTTATTGATAGTATCTATGAATTTTAGAAATGTTAGTACTGTGGGAAGGACAGAATCTTTGCTGTGTGTGTGGGATAGGATTTCTTCCAGTAGAACATACTGTGGGATTCAATAAACCCCATTTTGGCTTCACACAAAGTATACATGGTGTTTAAGTGTTTGTGTGCTGAGTAGCTAAAATTACATATTCATGCCGTACACCATGTTCAAATGTAAACAAACGTTACCATCCAGAAAACCATGTAAAACAACACAAATAGCAAACCTGTTTACAGTAGAGCAAACTGGGTTAGTGGTATTGTGTGGAATGCCACAATGATTACCAGGGTTTATTATACAGTAATGTGTATAGTCCAAACACAGGACAGGGCAGTGTATACAATGCAGAGTATTGTGAAATCCCATTCTAAGCATTCTGCACAAGACTCGTAAATTAACTCCATTGCTTTTTATGGTACTTATGTGTGTTGTCTGTGATTCTAATTTTTAATCAGATTATAGGTGTTAAAATGGGGTATCTATGAAAGTGATGAAATGTGGAGGCAAGCAGAGAGAAGAACAAATGGAAAGCAACATGGGAATGTGCATGAGGGAGGTAGGAAAGAACCATATCTATCCATTTCTTTAACAGTGTAAACTGAAAACAAGTATAGAATATTAGCTGAATTTGGACTGTTACCTCCACAAAAAGGGGTGAAAACAATGCAATCATGTTGTATAGCCAATTGGACCAAATCAAGTGTGTCAAGAAGATGTGTACAACATGGAGAGCTATGTATGGGATATTTTATTTTATGGAACAAGTGCCCTCCTCCCCTTTTTTACTTCAGTAAGAGAGGAATGCTGGGTAAGGAATGTTGCTATTTCTGGGACAGAAAAGTTGGGTAGGTGAGAAAACAAATGCAGACAAACAGGACAAACAAGACAATTCACAGGGATGGTGAGGGACACAAAAGGTTGGGGGACACCATGCCTGGGGTGAGGGAAGGGACAACGCAAACTCATTCCCATCAAACATGGGGACAGTGAGAATCTAGCTCATCTGCAGGACTATCATCACTGTCCCCTTACTCAACTGGTTACTGGAGTGTTTGTCATCTTCTCCTCCTATGGACCATGAGGGAGAACAACCTCTCTAGCCAGCATAGGTGTACACCAATGGTTCCGTGCTTGACCCTACACATCAACCCTATCATCTCCTGGTGAGTAATGAAATCCCCACCTCCACCAGTACTCCCAGAGGGTATCACAGCACTAGCTGTCAGGGTAGTGCTACCTAGAAATGTTAGCCAATTTAGAGAAATTTACGTAAGCGAGTATAATACAAGGCAATACTGCTAGGTTGCACTGGGCATTGGTGCTGGAGCTGGTGGAGCAGGGCCAGGCTGACCCATTGGGGTTGGTCTACCTCACTGCGCTGTGAAGCATTTAGTGATTTGTTATAGATGGATGACAGGGAGACATTTTAATAACACATAATAGAAAATAAAAAAAAAGAGATAAGGGTTTGGGTGAGAGAAAAAAAAGATACAATTAATACATATCATGTGTGACATACAATGCATTATCACAATTATACAGCTATTTTATCTAAACTATTATATTTAAGTATATGTTCTAACAACTACAAACTATAATTACAGATTGCTCAAGGTAATCCTTGCAATGTGTATATATTACACATATACTTGATCTAGTTACACAGATTACAGTTATCAGCAGGGCATTTATGCCACTTGTATATAGTTTAATTTATGTAATATTATTAAAGAAATGCAGTATTATATAGTTGTTGCTTATGGTATTTGAGCCCATAACCTCTGACTACAGTCTTACACTTGACCCCTAAAGTTGATTTGTGCTGCAGACTTATGCATGCATGCATGCTTTTACAGTTAGGATATACACACTCACTTTGCTACTACTGCATAGAAAACAAAACTTCTATCTTTAACTTTTACAGCTACAATAATACTTTTCTTGTGCTGCATACATACCACTTGCTTCCCTCAGTCTCCACATGATCAGCATGAGCTTGCTAAGTCAATTCAATTTCAGGATTAGCTGAGAAAAGAAATGAAAAGAAAAGAAAATAGAAGAGTATTATGCATACCAGCCTTGACTATATTTAACTTTCTATGTATTATAAATTTTCTTTATTAGCATACTTACACAACTGTAGGATGTCATTAGTTTGAAACTCATCAACCACTGGATGAGTGTATCTCTCTTGCACCTTTTTAGGTTATTGAAGTAGTGTTGACACTGTTCTCCAGTGCATGGGATGCCAGGATACAGCCTTGGCCAGACTATTCCAAGCCTCAGACTTGTACTAAGAGCTAGAATAGTCCCTCTGTAGAAGCCTTTGGCTGTGGCACTTTACCAGGAGTCCAATAAATATTCTTGACTCCTGAACACCACACCTCTGCTCCCTAAATTGGGCACCTGCCCCTCTAATGCTAGACACTCCACTATCTTGATTATAGCAAGCTCAGATGCTCATAAGCCTAGTACTTATTATACAGCAAGAACTTCTTATTGTAACATTTGTTAATGTCTGTTATGTACTTCACAGATAGATTCTAGTTGTCTGCTGATGTACTATGTTCTTCATCTGTAAATATGTTGTAAGCAATTGCTATGTAAATTGTTAATTGCTATGTAATCCAATGTAACTACTGTCTGTTTGTTTTAACTGTGGAGCTTTTCTCCCCGGGCCTCATCTGAAAATGGACCTACATCCAGTCGGACACTACCGGTCAACAAATATAAATAAATAAATAAATAAATAAATGAATAAATAAATAAATAAATGTCTAATCCCAAAAGTAGAGCAATAGCAAATAATGGTTTCTCACCAATTCCTGTTATCATGTTTACTGGTAGTGCACAAACACAAGCAATGATGACAACTGTGTTTGCATGATGTTAAGTGGACAGCAGCAGTGCCAAGCAGGGAAGAACGCATTTTTTTTTAAATTGGAAGGTTAATCTGATAATTGACATTAGTTTGAGTTGTGTCTGCTGCTGTAACTTTTAGGTGATTTAACTTTACAGCCATGCAATAGGGGCATACCTTTCATGACCTGACACATGTTTGGTTTGGCTTTATCCACTGATAACATTGATTTTTACAGTGTGGGATTCAAACCTATGCATAAGGGACATAACATTTTCTTTCATAGCAGTGATTTTCCATCTTTGCCACAGAAGTGCTTCTCAGACCTACTTATGAATCATTCATAAATGCAGATGACAATTTGAGGTGTTAACCATGTATGTGTGTGACCTGATAAGGTCCTTCTATATATATTCATTTGTGCATGTGTCTTATTTAAGTGGGAAGGCAATCCAAGTCCAGATAGCAGAATTACACTTACAGAAACATAGTAAACACTATACCATCAGTCATATATCCTAACCGTCAAAACACAGTAAGGGTGTCTTATCACTCATACATATAATTCATATCAGCTCCACTATTTATGTTTACTGTATTATAAGTATAATTTGAAATGGAACAACAGTAAAAATGTCTGGAATTTCCTGTTTTAGAACCCAGGACCATATGTAAGGCAGCCCTACATGTACACCTGTTGCCACAGAACTACTGAAATAACATTTGTATATTTTCCTGTTCATTACTATAACTGGACTGTCGCAACAATAAAAATATGCTGCACATCCAGTATTAGAATCCAGAACTGTCTGTATTACAATCCTACATTTGCACCTGCTGCCTCAGGAATAGTTAAATTACAACTGCATAATTCCCTATTCATTCTTAACTTCTGTGTTTTACCTGCTGTGCAGCACCACTTACAGTGTTTTTGCAGTGCCCAACAGAATTAACAGAATGTATACACTTTAAATTGTTGACTGTCTGCATCACGTCTGCATGTGTTCAATGGCTGTAGGTGCTGGGGAAGCTTGCTAAAAAACATGCAACATCTCTTAGTGGTGTTGCATGTTGGAATGCAAAAACTGCAACAATGTAGCCTTCTTGACCTTTAAATTGTCTACATCCTGCCTGCGGGTGTTCTGTCTGTTTCCTGTGTGGGCCACTAGTCCATGTCTGTGTGCTGCTATGTATTGTGCAATCAAAATAAGCACAGCTAAACCTGACATTCATCATGTTTCTATTTCCCTTGTTTGCAATAAAATGTGTACTGTGCAAACACTGGCATTTAAAAAATATAAGAAAAACACATAAAAGGTAAAATTAGGTGAAATGATGAAAATAAATCTATTAAATAACACTACAAAATTTATGTTGGTACACATGAAATATTTTTGCACAGGTCTAGATTTGAACTCTCTCTGCAAAGGACCTTCAAAACACAATAAGGGTGTCGTATCCCTCTTTGCCAAATCACTAAAATCATTGTGCATACAACCAATTGCAACATCATCCACAGTACTAACAAACATATGACAGTTGTTTATACATGTATTAATTTTAGAAGTAGTGCACTGAGTGATCAACCATTTCTGACTACAAATGCAGCTTTGTCTTATCTCTCTGTGTTTGTTGCCTATTCTTGTCTTATCTGACCAGCAATCTGAGACATGCAATCTGTAAGGCATTCTGTATCATTGTCCTTAAACTGTGGAAATATTAAGTGGCAGAAATATACAGTTGTCAAGAAATGAAGGTGAGGTTGGATGTTACTGAAAAGAAACTGTGAAATGTGTGCTGCTTAATTACATTTAAAACCTTGATACAATTACTTCTGCACTTTGTAAGCCTAACCTGGCTGACACATCAGCTGGAGGTAGGGGAGTCTGAACTGCTGCTGTGTTTTCCTTTTCCCTACCAATAATTATTCACAGTTGCAACCCATTAGCAACAACCACCGAGGGAGTGCCTGCACTATGTTTACATCTGATGCACTAAGTCAAGTATTTGGGATTCAGAAATTTTAATGAGTTCACACCTCATTTGCATATTCATGATGCTCACATCTCTGAATCAATACTATAAAAAGGGAAACGTGTAGCCAGGGAACCTGTAGGTGAGGTGAGTTTGTTTATATGTAAACACAAAAGAAGATATTGCTTTGGGATTTATCTGCACAGAAGACTACTGATCTTGATAAGGTATGCTTGCATTTTCAGACTATGCACTGCATATGCTGAAATGTCAGTAAGAAAAATCCGTTGGTATATATTGCATTAGCAAATGTTACTTTTATCTGTATGCATGTCTTCCAAGTGTACTGATGGCATAGGCATGTTTGTCAGGACATTTTACTTCCTGAGATGCACAGCCTTATTAACTGTCATCACAAGTGCTAATGTTACAACTGTTTTACTCTGTACCCTCTTCTATTGTTATTTCTGTGAAATTTAAATGTCTTATATTGTCAATGACACAGGGGTGTTAGTGTTCTAGAATGGGTATTTCACATATCTAAAGGAGTGCTGGCCACAGGTTGACATGATTGGCAATTGTTTAAAATCAGCACATGTTTCAGGGACATTTTATTTTATAGCACTTTTAGTATTTCACTAATTTTTTTTTAGAAAAATGTGTCATTTGCTCGTTGTTTTGAGGGTGGGGAGCAAAGCTGCATTTCTGTTTTGGCACAAACAAGTTTTTACTATTGCTACTCCCCTTGTTTGGGATCCAACCTTTCTTTGTGTGTGTGATTATAATATGTTACGACCACACTTCTTTTTTATATTTGAATATCTTGACTGATTTATGTTTCCCCAGTGGGTAATAGTGAAATAATTTTACCTTTTATGCGTTATATCTAAACATCTCTTTAATTTACATGATATTTATGTGTATTATCCTTCTTTTGTGTTTTATAGGGTGGCCAAGGTGGTGCAGCGGTTAGCGTTGCCGCCTCACAGCAAGAGGTTTTTTGGTTTGATTCATGGCTGGGGTGCCTTCTGTGCAGAGTCTGCATGTCCGCCCTGTGGTTGTGTGGGTTTCCTTCGGGTGCTCTGGTTTCTTCCCACATTCCAAAGACATGCTGTAGGTGGATTGGACACTCTAAATTGGCCCTAGGTGTGAGTGTGTGTGTGTGTGTGTGTGTGTGTGTGTGTGTGTGTGTGTGTGTGTGTGTGTGTGTGTGTGTGTGTGTGTGTATACCTTCTGTGGAAGGTTGGGCACCGGACTGGCAACTCAACACCATAAAACTCCATTGCCAATCATGAGTGGATAGATGATCTGCTGTGGCAATCCCTAACCGGGAAAAGCCGAAATAAGAAGAAGAAGATCCTTCTTTTGTGTTTTATGTCACTAGGACTATGGCACCCAGACATTTCAATCCCCGAAAACTCCCCTTCATTAACCCTGAAAATGAAATAATTCTGGAAGCATTTAGGCACCATGGTGCCTTTCTGCTTGAGAGAGGGCATGACGATATGTCTGGCCAAATGCAAATTTGGCATCATATACTTGCTGATGTGAACATAGTAGGTGGTCAGAGCAGGCATATGATCAAGTGTGCCATAGGGCTACTGACATGATTTCATCTTCCCAGAGGAGATCAGCTGCAATGGCCCATGAACAGATGGCTACCAGGGGTGAGGTGTTGTTACAGAGCCACCACTGACACCAAATGAAGAGTTTCTGTCCACTGTCAGGAATTCAGACAGCTCACTGGAAAGTGCACAACAGCATGTCATTGACGTTAGTGTTGCTGTTTCAAGGAAGGACAAGTATGTCCCAGGAGGAGCTTCCAGGTAAGCTTACCTATTTCAATTGTTAAATACTTCTTGCATAATAAAATATTGACAGCAATACATAAGTTATGTTTAACATTAAATTTGCTTGGTGGAATAGTGTAGATCAATACAATTAAAAACACATTCTGGTTTATTACACATGGGCTTGGGGTGGACATGTCATCCAACTTCTTGTTAAAAGTATCGTTAATGTACATATAAAGAGCATAAGTTTTAACCCCCTGTATACTGTTCATTCTGATGATGATGTCCTTTCCTTTTCCTTAACTTCTATTAGGACCATCCAGAATAGGGAGCCTACAATCATCTGCACAAATATTTTTATGTCAGTACTAATGAACAGTTCAAAGAAATAATTAGTTTGTGATGTGGTTGTCAGTACTGTTGCATGTATTGCTTTACACTCTGTAATAGTGGCATCAATGTTAGTTTGTTAGCATATATTGGACTATAGTAGTGCAGGTATTAATTCTTAGCCTGTATGTGCTATCATGGGTGATCTGACAGTGGAAGTTTGGGACTCCTACTACCTGCTGTCCAAGTATGAGCAAAGTCTGATGATGATATGGTGGCCAAAGAGAGACACAATCAGGGGGGAGCAGAGGTTGAATCTCATACTGAGATTGACATTCATTCATCTCCTGTAATTCCATTCTACACAGCCAGTAGGTCCATGACAACCCATTCCAGTGAGCCCTCAGATATTGGACATGTGGGGTGTGAGACATTCGATCAGGACAGTGTGGCTACTGCGGCTTCATTGCCTATTGATTCTGGCCATAGCCAAAGTATTGGTGAGGTGCTATGCAGGAGGGTTGTAAGGGGTGCCCGGATGAGGCCTGTTGTCCATCCTCCATCTGATCCAGGTGTGTTTTCCTGTGCCACTCAACATATGTCATGGAGGCACATGCATGTTTCAACAAGTCCTCCAGGGAAATGCTTAGGGCTGTAGATGTGGCACAGGTGGACATGTGTGACTGCCTCCACCATGTTGCAGATTCAATGGATCAGATGAATGACAGATTGGAATAGGCGGTGTCTGTGATGGAACATCTGCTGGGAGGAGGACGGCATTCATGTGAGTGTAGGCAGCCACATCATCTGATGTTAGCCAATGAGGCTGTGCCCGATCACACTCCCATAGTGGCACTACTTCCACTGCTCCATCAGTGGTTGAGGTGTCCACACTCAGACATGGCTGGCCATAGGGTCATGGTCCTGGGCATCCTCATGAGCAGAGCTCATCCAGCAGACATCAGTCAGGTAGCAACAGTGCATCTGACTATGGGCATGGACATGGCAGTGCAAATTCCTGGCAGTGCCAGTTGTCGGGTTTTTACTTTTTGTTTTCTGGTAGTTATTTCCTTTGTTTGATACAGTTTGTATAGCTGACTTAGTATACCTGCATATGTGATATTGTTTCGCTAATTTTACTTTTGACATGTTTTGGTTAGACAGTTGATAGAACCAAAACATGTTTTGGCATCAGTATATTTAATAATCTTCTGAAGGCTGAGAAGTCTAAAACTGAAATGTATCTCATTACTTCCCAACTTCTCTTTTTAATGATTTTCCACTACAAAAGTATCAGTCAGGTAGCAACAGTGCATCTGACCATGGGCATGCATATGTCAGTGCAACTCCTGGCAGTGCCAGTTGTCGTGGTCAGGTACAACAACAATAGACTGCCACCTCTACTATGCACAGCTCATACCTGTTCAACATACCAGGATGTAGAGTTGGCACAGAGCTTGGCTCTGGTCCTGCAGAAACTCATACAACAATTTTACTCAGAGGGCATATACAGACACACACACACACACACACAACAGTTACATGGTTCAGCCATGAAGCTTAAAGCTCATTCTGTATCACTGGACATTTGTTACATTATACAAATGTCTGCCTGCTTCTGTTTCTTACTCACATGTACTCACATACCTGTTGTGCCAGCCTAGCCCCCCCCCCCAATACACAACACCCTGTACAAGTGATGATAACTGTGCCATATCCTTGTTTTCCATCTTTTGGATTCAGGGATACATAACATTTGTGTCTGATGCTCAGGATGTATAGCTGACTTAGTATATCTGCATTTGTGATGTTGTTTTGCTAATTGTACTTTTGACATGTTTTATTCTTAGAAAGTTAGACAGTTGATAAAATCAAAACATGTTTTGGCATCAGTATTTTTAATAATCTTCTTTTTAATGATTTTTTACTTCAAAAGTAAGAGACCAAACTGAAGACATTTAGAGACCATCAGTACTTTTGAGAGGTATGGATGTGTGAATCTTTTATGCCTGAGGTTTATTACTTGATCTAGGACACTTGTATTCATATAAGTCTCTGCTGTTACATGTTAAAGTCATTGCTGTACAAATCATTCACCTTTTACTTACTTACATGCCAAGTAACAACATGCAAGGATACGCCATTCATTTGTTTTATTACACAATTCTGTTTTAACACTCCATGTTCAACATTTAGCTTGTAAATCCAACAGTTGCTATAGTTTTAGTTCAAGGCTGAATCTGTATGATAATAGGAGTACACAGCTATTACATTGTTAGGTAAAGGTTGTGAGCATTGGCTGATATCAATGTTACTACATTGTATGTGCGTAAGATGGAGGTTTTTAGCCTCTTAGGTGGTGCGTGAGTGTGCTCTGCTGCACCTCTTAGCCAATGTAAGGGACTTATTGAGCATGCCTAAGTGCCTACACCCATAGCAGCTGTTGGTTCCACCTCTGACTCCTCACCTGTATGTGGTAGCAGTGAGTTTGCAATTAGTGGTGGTACGTGTGTCCCTTCCTCTTGTTGATCCTGCTGAAGCTGCTTTCACAGAAAGATTTTGTGAAGGATGGCACAGACAGTGAAGATTTCAGTATATATACATGGATTGTACTTCAGGGCTTCCCGAGATGTCTAGGCATTGGAACCATGACTTCAGAAGCCCAAACACATGCTCTATGATATTTATGGTTTCAGCATGTGCCTCAGTTATGGCATTGTTCAGTGGGTGTGTGTGCATTTCTGATGGGTGTCATCAGCCACTGTTCCAGTGCATAACCTGCATCCCCCAGTAAATGACCCTGTGGGATATCACCCCTAGTGAACATCTGATACATTTGGGAGGTGTGCCAGATATGTAAGCAGTGTTAAGTTCCTCGGTTGCCAGCACACACATTCAAGATGATTCCCTTAACTTTACACATGATTTGGCAGTTAATAGAGTAGAATATCTTTCTATATATTTAGAGTCTTCCCTGTTCCCCGGGTGATGCCTTAATTTTTATATGTGTACTATTTATGGCACCCAGTACTTCAAGGTAGTGTAGAACTCCTGCATATTTGTGGTACTGTCCTTAAGAGTACAGGGAAAATATATGTGGTCATTAACATGCTGGATAGCATTCAGGAATTGATGGAAGATCCTGGATGCTGATGCCTGTGATACCCCCAGCATGTTGCCTGTTGATCTCTGAATGGTTCCTGTAGCTAAAATTCTATGTTGTACACATACCTTTGTCTCCACTGGTATGAGTTCACCTTGGTTTGCCCTGGGTCCGAGCAGAGGACAAAGAGTTCCAGAGTTCCTGTAGTGTGTCCCTGTCTACCCTGTAGCACTCTACAATTTCCACCTCATGCAGATTGTGATAACTTATTTGGGATCTGAAAACTGTTCTCCTTCTTGGCCTTCTATTAGCAGCAGCAGCAGCATAGACTTCAGCCTGTTGCACATACACATAAATTTAAACAACAGTAGCTCCTCTTTTTGTGTAGACTCCTTCCTGTGGCTGTATTCTGATTGGTTTTGGAATTCTCAGGGAAAATACAGCTGTTTTATAGCTTGTTGAATAGTTCCTCCACCTTTGATTGACTGATTAGCATATAATTCAGCTGCTATTTCTGTAATTAGCATACCACAATGTTTATCATGTTTTTACGGCTCTACAAACCATGTTGGGCTGCTTAGTGAATACAAAAGTATTTTGGAGAGGGGGAATAAGATTGCTATAGGTCTAAAATTTGTGATGCCTGGTGTCAGATAATCCCCTGGATTCATCAAGCTCTGCACGGCGTGCAGGAATAGTGCATGAACTGCTGGAGGCAATATGGCTGCCATGCGATCCAGGAATAAGCTCAAGGGATGTGCACGAGTGCTCCTGCACTATTCCTGCATGGACACAGCTCCTGCATGCAAATTACCCCATCTGCAGGTGAAAACCATGCAAATGAGGTGAATTTGCGATCCAGGAAGCTGTCAGCCAGCCATGCAGGACAAGTGTAGTGTGCAGAGATGTACTTGGTTAGTAACCGAGTACATTTCTGCAAACTACAAAATGGAGCCATGACAGCTCCAAATAAAGGGTGAATAGTATGTGTAAAGCATGGCAATGGCCAAATATATGGCCATTGGCATGGAAAACAGTTGCCAAAATAAAAAAAATAACTTTTAATTTTTTTTAGCCGATTTTGGCTGTTTAAGTGTAGGGCAGTGGTGCGCAAAAGAGATCGGGCCGAAAATAAAATAAAAAACCTAAAATAAGCATTGTAACCAAAATCACTATTTTGCCATTATACTCAATGGCAGGCAGAAGACAACATGGCCAGTGAATAGTGGTTGCTAAGGGGGAAGGTTCAGTGTGGGACCTGTAACTATTCATTAGTAGGCAATCCTATGCAAATGAGGGGAATGATACTGAATCCCAGATTTCTCCTCAATGCTAGCCAGCACCCAAGTGTGCAAGTGCAGAAATAGCATGGTGCAAGCCTAAAGGTTACCTGACATCATGGGAGGGGGGGAGTGTCAGGCATACTGAAAGCTTATTGGAGCCCTGTGGCTTGGGTTTGCCCTTAGCTTAGCAGAGCTAAGCAAGGGGGTGTGTCTGAGGCTGCCTAGCACTCTTTACAAGTGGATGTGCGCGCTGCTGACCGGGTTTTAAAAGAAAAAAAAAGTAAACCAGGAAATAGCAGCTCTGTGCACATCTGAGCACTGTGTTTGTGTGGCGCACCCCTGGCCTTAGACAGGAAGGCAATGGGAAGGGAAAACAGCAGTAGGAAGGTAATCAAGGAAAATTAGCATAGCTTGCAGGTGAAATGTAACAGAATCAGCCAATTACACAGGCAGCAGACCAGCCCAGCACAGCACACCACTATAAACTATGCAAATACCTTACCCTCTGTTTTTTCCCAAATACCCAAATACTTGTGTACCGGTGTACACAAGCGGGGAAATTTTAACAAACAAAAGCAACAAAATGATAGGGGCTGCAGCAGCTATCAGATATCAACATGTGGAAGAGGCTGGGAGGGGGGTGATGGTGAGAATGCTGTCAACCGACCCACGGTGAAGAGAAGGAGAAGAGTGTACAGACCCAGGGTAACCTACCAGTGACTACATGAGCTGAAGATAGTGGAGCGCTATAGGGTGGACAAGGACCTCCTACAGTAAATTGTTGAGCTGTGCCGGCCATACCTCACAGAATTAACAGAGGGAAACCCATCCTAGTGGATACCAAGGTATATGTAAGCCTAAGAATACTAGCCACAGGTACCTTCCTAAGGCGAACTGGGGATATCATGGGGATCTCACAGGCATCAGCATCCAGGGTACTCCACCAGTTCCTGGATGCCATGTCAGCACATGCCGATGAGCACATATATTTCTCCAACACCCGTGAGGTGTTGGCCAGCAATATGCGTCTCTTCCACCAAATAGCAGAATACCCTGAGGTAGTGGGTACTATAGAATGCATGCACATATGCATCAAATCCCCACCCGGTGAGCAGGGTAGGGTCTACATCAACTGCAAGGGCTTCCCCTCCATCAACTGCCAGTTCGTGTGCGATGCCCAGGGCATTATAATGAATGTGTGTGCTGGCTGCCCTGGAAATTATCACGACTCACACATCTGACATCCGACACAGCTGTACAGAGAGTTGTCAATGTGGACAAGCCTTATGGTCACCTAGTGGAGGATGCTGGTTATGCACTGTGAGCTGGCTGTGTGTGTCTACTATTCATACTAGATAAAAAAAATGGTGGGGGAGTCCTTTCCTGCATAGTATTTTGAGACCCCTTACTTCCCAAAGTTAGAATGTGAAAAGCAAGCAGCAATAGTTATTTTGTTCTTTAGATATTCAGGTAAGGATTAAAAAGGACTAAGAAATTACTTGTCCAGCCAGAATCTAGAACAATTACTTGAAAGAAACTTGCATGAACACAATTTGGCATAAAAGAAATTCCTAACAAATACATTTTGGGAATGTTTTCAAAATCACATGACTAATTCAGTGAGCTGAACTTGGAGTGCTTCTACCTTAAATATAACTCCTGGAGGTCTGCACCTTGCTGTGATTATAATTGATAGGTATGAAGTTTGACAGACAATGAAAACCAGTCTGCACAAGCAGTCCTAGACCATTTTAATGATGCCCATAAAAATGCAAAATGGAGGAGATGGCAATGTGGGTTTTAAATGAAGAAAAAATGAAAGATCTACAGGGTTAGAACTCTTGACTAAGCTTTTCCAGTATCTTATTTTCCACTCCCTAAATACTAACACTTACAGGCACCTCTACATGCGGGTTTAATCCTATTTTGGTTCAGGAAAATTCTATCTAATTTACATATGCTTCTTCTGTTGATACTCGGCAAAATAACTAATTTTCTAATAACAATTAATTGCCTTGGAAATTATCTTATTTATCTGTACCTTGAAATTTATAGTTGCCAAAGTGTACTATAAATGGAGAATGAATTTTCCCTTGCTACATTCTCTTGCTAATTAAAGTATGAATAAATCAAACGGAGAATTACTGGATGAAGCTCTTTAACAGATCATAGCCTTAATGCTATATTAAAAAATCCAGATTGCAATCCATATGGTAGTCTGAGGGCAGTTGAAAGTTTGACAGATTTAAATTTCATGTTACCATCTGTCCCATGTACTGTCTGTAGGTGAATAATCAAACTGATTTACAATAGTTTGTGCAACCAGCAGTCTGATAACTCAGCACAGAATTTTAAGGTTCTAAACTACTTACAAGCATTATACTATAGTCCTGGGTTTGATTCTTTCAATATCCATTTTCCTACTTTATTAAAACAAGTCAGTTAACTAGTGAATGCTGCTCCAGCTGCTGAATTATCTCTGAAAGGGTGCAGTTCTGCCATTATCCCTCTCTATTTATATATACCTCTATAGATTTATATATATATAGATATGGATATGTGTGTGTGTGTGTGTGTGTGTGTGTGTGTGTGTGTGTGTGTGTGTGTGTGCACGTGCGTGTACATATAGATAAATATAGCTATAAATACTTAGAAACACACACACACACACACACACACATATAGACAGATGCAGTTCATTCTGTCAAAGTGTTTTCACTGAGTTCCGATTTTGTTACATGAGTTGTTAAGTGCGGGTCTATATTACCTTTTTGAAAGGGCTGTTCATCGAATGTCCTTTTATCGACACATATTCACTGAAATACCAAAACTCCGAATGGCTACATAAATGAATTTTTCCCAGGGGGTTTTCCCATTGTCTTTCTCAGTTTGTTTTGTTTATTGTTTGCCCAGTGATTATTTTCCCTGGGAAAAATCACTTCTGTGGCCATTCAAAGTTTTGGTATTTTGGTGGATATGTTTCAAGGTAAAGGTGTTCAATGAGCAGCTCTGTTGACATCGTAATATAGACCCATTACATGCTATATTAATTGGTTTATGATAAAGTTAAGATGCATACTGTTGACTAGCATAAACTGATTGTGCATTCTCCGAGTTAGTACATATTGATAAAGTGATGTAGGACCAAAGCTCCCATATAAAAAAAAAAAATAATTTGTTTTGTAGCTAATGTGGAAGATGTATGGTTTTAATATTCAGTGGCTGATGAATATGTCAACTTATAATTTTTAAAGTGAGATCTGTGAATAGTTTAGGATTTTATACACACTTTACATAGTGGAATATCTGAGTGATTTGGTTTTGTTGAATTCATCATGTTGTTTGTGTTTGGGTTCATAGGTTCATAGGTAGGTACTAGCCTATAGGCCCTAGGGCCTATATAAGCTTAGCCAAATGGTACCCTGCCTTTTGCCACCCAAGAAAATTATTTTCCTGTGCCCCTGTCAAACAGAGCCACAAAAGTGATCCCCAGGGTGAATTTCCTATCTTCCATCCAATCATCAAGATTTTTCTTGAAGAGTTCTAATGAGGAGCTTTGTTTGATATAGATAGGTAGTTTGTTCCAGAGTATGGGAAGTCTCTGGGACAGGAATCTATTCATCCAGCATGTTCCGTTTATTGTGGTGACAAGGTTTAGGTCCATAGAGCGTGTATCTCAGAGGGATTGGGATTTCTTTAAGTAAAGCATGTCCAACAGCTCTGGGTTTGACATAGCTTTGTATGTTAGACAGAGATTGCCTCTGAGTAGGCGATATGTGACAGAGTAAAGCTGGAGTTTTTTGAGAAGGTCTGCGTAGGGCATCTGTTTGAGGCCAGTAATCCTCTTTGTGAGGTATTTCTGTGGCCTTTCCAGTTGTTGTAGATGTCTTGTGAGGTGCATACCAAAAGGGGCATTGTACTCTATAATGGGTCTAATGAGTGATGAGTAGAGGGGAACAATGACCTCTTTTTTCCTGAATGAGAAACCTTTTGTGATGAGGTGTGCCACGTAGAAGGATTTCCTGACTACTGTGGCGATGTGATTATCAAAGGAGAGACAACTGTCCACCTATGTCCCAAGGTCTCTTATTACACTTTCGGTGTTAAGTAGACTGCCACTTATATGGTAGTTCATGGGTACAGAGTTTTTACCAAAAGTAATGACAATGCACTTTTTGGCATTGAGCTTGAGGCCATGACTTTGACACCAGGCATCTGTCTCAGTGAGGCCCTTTTGTAGGATGTCCACATCATTAGGAGTTTTGATTATGGCTCCTAGTTTGCAGTCATCTGTGAACTTTGTTAGCCAAAGACCTTCTGTGTTAGCCTGTACTTCAGAGAAGTAGATACCAAACAGGAGAAGACCTAGGACTGAGCCCTGTGCTACTCCGCTTGTCACTGGTCTGAAGTTGGATTTAGAGTCTGCTACTTTTACAGTGTGGGTTCTGTCAGTGAGCCAGTTGGCAACCCATCTTGTGACATAGGGATTTATACCTAGTTTAGTGAGTTTATCTATAATTCCAGAGTGGGGGATGGTGTCAAAATCCTTGGCGAGATCTAGATAGGCTGTGTGAACCACCTTACCCATATCTACGGCTTTGGTGACCGCTTCAAAGATGTCTATCAGGTTTAGGAGATATGATCTGCCTTTTACAAACCCGAACTGGGTAGGTCCAGAGTGTGGAGATTACCAATGTCATTGTTTATAAGTTCCATGATACGTTCCATAGCCTTGCAGACCAGACTCATCTGGCTAATGGGGTGGTAGTTCCCGGGGTCCTTGGTGGCTCCCCCTTTGTGGAGTGGGATAACCATTGCTATGCACCATTCAGTAGGCACAAAGCCTGAGGTGAGGCTATGATTGAACATGGTTCTTAGGTGGGGTGCCAGTTCATTCTGCAGTTCATGTACAATGCAGCCTGGGATGTTGTCAGGTCCCATGGATGCTGTGTTCTTGGCTTTGGAGAGTGTGTTTTTTACCTGTGCAGCTGTGATTACAGGAACTTTGCATTCTTCTGATATAGAGATGGGCCCTTTAGGGGATGAGAGAGGGGTAAAGTTAGCACTGAACCTGTCTGCCAGGATGTTGGCAATATCAGTTGGTTCTGTATATTTAGTGCCATTGTGCTGCAACTCAGAGCAGATCTGAGTGTTGCCATTGAGATTCTTGACATAGCTATAGAATGCTTTGTGGTTGTCTTTAGAATCAGTGGTGATTCGGTTTTCGTAACTAGCTTTGGATGATTTTATGAGGGATCTCAGCTTCTTACTGAGGCTGACCATGGAGATCCTCCAATCATGGTATTTTCAACAGTTTCTTTCTTCTGTTGTAGAGTTTGTTTAGGTCAGGGGACCACCAGATTGGCTTCCTTTTTTTGGAGGATAGCATCTTGGATCTGTTAAGAATTGCATGATCCATGCACTCGTGTAACTGCTTATAAATTGCAATTGTATAGGATTCAGCAGTCATACCTCTATTGTCCGTCAGCATGGGTGTTGTGAAGTTTGCCACTTCTGTCTTAAGAAGCGTGAACTTGGCTTTGGAGAAATTTGTTATGGTGGTTTCCCTAATGGAGGGTGGGGGTGGGTTGTGGATGTCTAGGGTGATTTGCTTGTGGTCAGATCTGACCAACGAGGAATTGACCTCTGTTGTGTAACACCGGTTGCCCATATTGCTAATTACCAGGTCTAGGATATTGCTGCCCCTGGTGGGAGTGTGGATACGTTGATCCAAGGCATTGGAATTTATGAATTCCAGAAAACATTGAGCACAAGAGTTGGTACATGAGTAGTTTTCCCATTTAATGGTGGTGTAGTTGAAATTGCTCATTATTAGGGTGTTAGGTTTTACCTTAATATTTTCCAGTGTATCAAGAAATGAGGAGTGGGAATCCTGGGGCATGGTGGGGGATCTGTAGCAAGCTACAATTTGGATTCTTGGTTGCCCCAGAGTTAGTACTTGTATAATCCCTCAGATCTTGCTTGCTTTACCTGTTCACGTGGGTGAATTTTGTCATTTGAATCTTTGCCTAAAACTATAGGAGTGGCAATAGCCTTAGCGGTATCAGAAATCCCCCAAAGGCTGACAGGTGCAGGCCTCTGGCTGGCAAATGTCCTGGTTTGTCGATCCTATCATCCCAGGCAGGTCATGCCTGCCTGGGCTACAAGATCGGACAGCTCCTCCCTGTCTCTTTTCATGTAGTCCAGGGAGGTACATCTCAGGTCATTCACACCAACATGGACAATGACAGAGTCATATTTGTACTTGTTGTGGAGTGACCTGAGTGCATGCATTATATGGCAGATCCTGGCACCTAACAAGCAGCTGGCAGTCACTTTCTCCTTGTTTAGCCTGGTGAGTGGAACATCAGTTTGCTTAACTATAGAGTTACCTATGACTAGAGTGTTGGGTACGTTGCTATGCCTTATGGGCTGTGGTTGACCAGCTGGAGGTAGGGGAGTCTGAACTGCTGCTGTGTTTTCCTTTTCCCTACCAGTAATTATTCACAGTTGCAATCCATTAGCAACAAACAGGAGTGACTGCACTATGTTTACATTTGCAGCACTAAGCCAAGTATTTGGGATTCGGAAATTCTAATGAGTTCACACCTCATTTGCATATTCATGATGCTCACAGCCCTGAATCTACACTATAAAAAGGGAACTGTGTAGCCAGGGAACCTGAAGGTGAGGTGACTTTGTTTATGTGATAACACAGAAGAAGATATTACTTTGGGATTTATCTGCACAGAAGACTACTGATCTTGATAAGATATGCTTGCATTTTCAGACTATGCACTGTATATGCTGAAATGTCAGTAAGAAAAATCCGTTAGTATATAATGTATTAGCAAATGTTACCTTTATCTATACGCATGTCTTCCAAGTGTACTGATGGCATAGGCATGTTTGTCAGGACGTTTCACTTTCTCAGATGCACAACCTTATTAACTGTCATCACAAGTGCTAATGTTACAATTGTTTTACTCTGTACACTCTTCTATTGTTATTTCTGTGAAATGTAAATGTCTTATATTGTCAATGACACAGGGGTGTTAGTCTTTTAGAATGGATATTTCACACCTCTAAAGGAGTGCTGGCCACAGGTTGACATGACTGGCAATTATTTAAAATGAAATGCTCTGTGGTAAATCAGCACATGTTTCAGGGGCAGTTTATTTGATAGCACTTTTAGTATTTCACTAATAGTTTGTTAGCAAAATGTGTCATTTGTTTGTTGTTTTGGGGGTGGGGGAGTAAAGCTGCATTTCTGTTTTGACACAAACAAGATTTTACTATTGATACTCCCCTTGTTTTGGATCCAGCCTTGCTTTGTGTGTGTGGCTGTAATATGTAACGACCACACTTCTTTTTTTATATTTGAATATCTTGACTAATTTATGTTTCCCCAGTAGGTAATAGTGAAATACCTTCACCTTTTATGTGTTATATCTAAACATCACTTTAATGTATGTGATATTTATGTGTATTATCCTTCTTTGGTGTTTTATGTCACTAGGACTATGGCACCCAGACATTTCAATCCCTGAAAACTCCCCTTCATTAACCCTGAAAATTAAATCATTCTGAAAGCATTTAGGCATCATGGTGCCTTTTGGCTTGAGAGAGGGCATAAAGATGTGTCTGGCCAAATGCAAATTTGGCATCAGATACTTGCTGATGTGAACATAGTATGTGGTCAGAGCAGGACATATGATCAGGTGTGCCATAGGGCTACTGACATGATTTTATCTTCCCAGAGGACAGCAGCTGCAGTGGCCCATGAACTACTGGCTACCAGGGGTGAGGGGTTACTACAGATCCACCACTGACACCAAATGAAGAGTTTCTGTCCACTGTCAGGAATCCAGACAGCTCACTGGAAAGTGCACAACAGCATGTCATGGACGTTAGTGCTGCTGTTTCAGACGAGGACAAGTATGTCCCAGGAGGAGCTTCCAGGTAAGCTTACCAATCTCAATTGTTAAATACTTCTTGTATAGTAAAATATTGACAGCAATACTTAAGTTATGTTTAACATTAAATTTTTTGGGGGGAATAGTGTAGATCAATACAGTTAACAATACATTATATTCTGGTTTATTACACATGGGCTTGTGGTAGACATGTCATCCAACTTCTTGTTAATAGTATCATTAATGTACATATAAAGGGCATAAGTTTTAACCTCCTGTATACTATTGATTCTGATGATGGTGTCTTTAGCTTTTCTTTAACTTCTTCTAGGACCGTCCAGAATAGGAAGCCTACAATCATCTGCACATGGTAAGCCACAAATTTTTATGTCAGTACTGATGAGCAGTTCAAAGAAATAATTAGTCTGTGATGTGGTTGTCAGGACTGTTGCATGTATTGCTTTACATTCTGTAATAGTGGCACCACTGTTAGTTTGTTAGCATATATTGGACTATAGTTGTGCATGTATTAATTTTTTGCCTGTGTGTGTTATCACAGGTGATCTGACAGTGGAAATGTGGGACTCCTACTAACTGCTGTCAGAGTATGAGCAGAGTCTGATGAGGATGGTGGCCAAAGAGAGGCACAGTCAGGGGGGTGGGGTGCAGAGGTTGAATCTCACACTGAGATTGACATTCAGCCACACAGTCAGTAGGCCTATGCCAAGCCATTCCTGTGAGCCCTCAGGTATTGGACATGCGGAGTGTGAGACATTTGATCAAGTCAGTGTGGCTACTGTGGCTTCATTGCCTGTTGACTCTGGCCATAGCCAAAGTGTTGGTGAGGTGCCATGCAGGAGGGTTGTTAGGGGTTCTCAGAGGAGGCCTGTTGTCCATCTTCCATCTGATCCAAGTGTGTTTTCCTGTGCCACTCAACATATGTCATGGAGGCACATCCATGTTCCAACAAGTTCTCCAGAGAAATGCTTACAGCTGCAGATGTGGCACAGTTTGACATGCGTGACTGCCTCCACCATGTTGCCGATTGAATGGATCAGATGAATGACACATTGGAATGGGCAGTGTCTGTGATGGAACATCTGCTGTGAGGAGGACAGTATCCAAGTGGGTGTAGGTAGCCACATTATCTGATGTTAGCCGATGTGGCTGTGCCCGATCACACTTCCATAGTGGCACTACTTCCACTGCTCCATCAGTGGTTGAGGTGTCCACACTCAGACATGGCAGACCATGGGGTCATGGTCCTGGACATCCTCATGAGGAGAGCTCATCCAGCAGACATCAGTCAGGTAGCAACAGTGCATCTGACTATGGGCATGGACATGGCAGTGCAAATTCCAGGCAGTGCCAGTTGTCGGGCTTTTTACTTTTTGTTTCTCTTTTTTGTGGTTTCTGGTAGTTATTTGCTTTGTTTGATACAGTTTCTATAGCTCACTTAGTTAGTATACCTGCATATGTGATGTTGTTTTGCTAATTGGACTTTTGACATGTTTTGGTTAGACAATTGATAGAATCAAAACATGTTTTGCATCAGTAATTTTAATAATCTTCTGAGGGTTGAGAAGTCTAAAACTGAAATGTATCTCATTACTTCCCAACTTCTCTTTTTAATTATTTTCCACTACAAAAGTATGAGGCCAAACTGAAGACTTATAGTGACTATCAGTACTTTTGAGAGGTATGGATGTGTGAATCTTTTATGCCTGAGGCCTATTACTTGATCTAGGACACTTGTATTCACATAAGTCTCTGCTGTCACATGTTAAAGTCATTGCTGAACAAATCATTCACCTTTTACTTACTTACATACCCAGTAACAACATGCAAGGATATGCCATTCTTTTGTTTTATTACACAATTCTGTTTTAACACTCCATGTTCAACATTTAGCTTGTAAATCCAACAGTTGCTATAGTTTTAGTTCAAGGCTGAATCTGTATGATAATAGGAGTGCACAGCCATTACATTGGTAAGTAAAGGTTGTGAGCATTGGCTTGCATCAATGTTACTACATTGTATGTGCGTAGGATGGGGGGTTTTAGCCTCTTAGGTGGTGAGTGAGTGTGCTCTGCTGTGCCTCTTAGCCAATGTAAGGGCATATTGAGCATGCCTATGCTGCCTACACCCATAGCAGCTGTTGGTTCCACTTCTGACTCCTCACCTGTATGTGGATGCAGTGACTTTGCTATTAGTGGTGGAATGTGTGCCCCTTCCCCTTGTTAATCCTGCTGAAGCTACTTTCACAGGATGATTTTGTGAAGGATGGCACAGACAGTAAAGATATCAGTATATATACATGGACTGTATTTCAGGGCTCCCCCAGATATTTCTAGGCATTGGAACCATGGCTTCAGAAGCCCAAACACATGCTCTATGATATTTCTGGTTTCAGCGCGTGCCTCAATTATGGCATTCTTCAGTGGGTGTGTGTACATTTCTGATGCGTGTCATCAGCCACTGGTCCAGTGCATAACCTGCATTCCCCAGTAAATGACCCTGTGGGATACCACCCCTAGTGAACATCTGATACATTTGGGAGGTTTGCCAGATATGTAAGTTGTGATAAGTGCCTGGGTTGCCAAAACACACATTAAAGATGATTCCCTTAACTTTGCACAATTATTTGGCAGTTACTAGAGTAGAAGATCTTTCTATATATATAGAGCCTTACCTGTTCCCTGGGTGGTGCCTTCATTTTTATATGTGTACCATTTATGGCACCCAGTACTTCAGGGTAGTGTAGAACTCTTGCATATTTGTGGTACTGTCCTCAAGAGTACAGGGAAAATATATGTGGTCATTAGCATACTGGATAGCATTCAGGAATTGATGGAAGATCCCGGATGCTGATGCCTGTGACACCCCCAGAATTTCTCCTGTTGGTCTCTGAATGGTTCCTGTAGCTAAAATTCTAAGTTGTACACATACCTTTGTCTCCACTGGTATGAGTTCACCTTGGTTTGCCCTGGGGTCCGAGCAGAGGACAAAGGGTTCCAGAGTTCCTGTAGTGTGTCCCTATCTACCCTGTAGCAGTCTACAGTTTCCACCTCATGCAGATTGTGATAAGTTATTTGGGGTCTGAAAACTGTTCTCCTTCTTGGCCTTAGTCTATTAGCAGCAGCAGCAGCAGCATAGACTTCAGCCTGCTGCACATACACATAAATTAAAGCAACAGTAGCCCCTCTTTTTGTGTAGACTCCTTTCTGTGGCTGTATTCTGATAGGTTTTGGAATTCTCAGGGAAAACACAGTTGCTTTATATCTTGCTGAATAGTTTCTCCACCTTGGATTGGCTGATTAGCATATAATTCAGCTTCTTATCCTGTAATTAGCATACCACAGTGTTTACCATGTTTGCATGGCTCTACAAACCATGTTGGGCTGCTTACGGAATACAAAAGTATTTTGGAGAGGGGACAATATTGCTTTAGGATTGAAGTTTGTGATGCCTGGTGTCAGATAATCCCCTGGATTCATCAAGCTCTGCACGGCATGCAGGAATGGTGCATGATCTGCTGGAGGCAATATGGCTGCTGTGTGATCCAGGAATAAGCTCCAGGGATGTGCACGAGACACACACAGCTCCTGAATGCAAATTACCCCATTTGCCAGTGAAAATCATGCAAATGAGGTGAGTTTGTGATCCAGGTAGCTGTCAGCCGGCTGTGCAGGACTAGTGTATTGTGCAGAAATGTACTCTGTTAGTAACCGAGTACATTTCTGCAAACTACAAAATGGAGCCATGACAGCTCCAAACAAAGGGTGTATAGTATGTGTAAAGCATGGAAATGGCCAAATATATGACCACTGGCATGTAAAACAGTTGCCAAAAAAAAAAAAAGTTAAATTTTTTTTTAGCCGATTATGGCTGTTTAAGTTAGAGCAGCGGCACGCAAATGGGATCGGGCTGAAAATAAAATAAAAAACCTGAAATAAGCATTGTAACCAAAATCACTATTTTGCCATTATACTCAATGGCAGGCAGAAGACAACATGGCCAGTGAATAGTGGTTGCTAAGGGGGAAGGCTCAGTGTGGGACCTGCAACTATGCATTAGCAGGCAATCCTATGCAAATGAGGGGAATGATACTGAATCCTAGATTTCCCCTCAGTGCTAGCCAGCACCCAAGTGTGTAAGTGCAGGAATAGCATGGTGCAAGCCTAAGAGTTAGCTGACATCATATGGGGGTGTGTCAGACATACTGTAAGCTTATTGGAGCCCTGTGGCTTGGGTTTGCCCTTAGCTTAGCAGAGCTAAGCAAGGGTGTGTGTCTAAGGCTGTCTAGCACTCTTTACATTGCCTACGTGGGTGTGCGCACCACACACCGCACTTTTAAAAAAAGAAGGTAATCAAGGAGAACTAGCATAGCTGGCAGGTGAAATGTATCAGAATCAGCCAATTACACAGGCAGCAGACCAGCCCAGTCCGGCACACTACTATAAACTATGCAAACATTTTACCCTCTGTTTTTCCCCACATACTCTACACCACCGGTGTACACAAGTGAGGAAATTTTAACAAACAAAAGCAACAAAATGATAGGGGCTGCAGCAGCTATCATACATCAACATGTGGAAGAGGCTGAGGGTGGTGAGGATGAGAATGCTGCCAACCAACCCACAGTGAGGAGAAGGAGAAGAGCGTACAGACCTAGGGTAACCTACCAGGGACTACATGAGCTTTAGATAGTGGAGTGCTATAGGGTGGACAGGGACCTCCTACAGCTCAATGTTTTGAGATTCGATGTTATGAGGTTTTGATGTTTTGAGTTTAGATTTTATGAAGAGTAGATGTTTTGATAGGTAACCCATGCCCATACACTTAATCCCATGTCTGGCAATAACAGTGGACCATACATATCTGACAGTTGCAGATGTTAGTGCACACACTCCTCAGTACACACCAGTCATGCTTTGCACACACACTGGATAGGAATACACACATATATCCAAGGACAACACATTATAATAGGCCAAAAATACACATACATAGATGTGTGGAAGAGGGTGACAGTGACAAAGAGCCCTCCATCATGAGGCCTGTCCCACCCAGCACACATCCAATTGGCTAAAACCACATGATGTGCAAATGTCAGTCACTGTATAGACAGTTGCATTTGGTATCCCTCAGCACTATAGTGTCTGTGGTGCTTGTGCTAACTCTGCAACCTGACTGAAGAAGTCAGTAGTTATCTAGCAGATGTATACACGTACCTGTGGAATATAAACTTGTGCGTGCCTGAGTGTTGTGTGTCTGCCTCTAGATGAATGGGTTATGGCCAATGCACACACACTGCACTCCACATTGCCCTACTATGGCAAGCCCGCTGATGTCATTCACTTTGAAATACACCTTTGAAGAAGGCGTAGCCAAGTAATCTCTGTGGTGTGTCCTATAACTGTGTAATGCTGTAGCGTGATAAACTAGGTAGGTAGGAGTTCTATTCCCAGACACTGCAAGTGTGGATATGTGTGTGTGTGTGTGTGTGTGTGTGTGTGTGTGTGTGTGTGTGTGTGTGTGTGTGTGTGTGTGTGCGTGTGTTTCTGTGTAGGGAGCAATGCTTTTGAGGCCATTCAGTCACTTCAGCCTCCATTGACCTTCTTTGGCAAGCCTGCTGATGTTATTCACTTTGAAATACACCTTTGGGGAAAGACCGACCCAGTAATCTCTGTGGTGTTTGTTATGACTGCCTAATGCTGTAGTGTGATGTACTAGTTAGTTAGGAGTTCCAATCCCAACCATGCCAACTGCGAGACTTGGTGTGTGTGTGTGTGTGTGTGTGTGTGTGTGTGTGTGTGTGTGTGTGTGTGTGTGTGTGTGTCATTCATATCCTGTGTGGAGGTGGGTGTGAGTGTGTAACAACTCGACTCATTGTAGAGTGGGTTTTGCAAATTTCTTATATGGTGGGCCTATTATATGTCACAATGTCCACCTTACAAGGATAACAGATGTCAAACAGCAGAGAGGCTGTGGTTGAAAATCCATACCCCTACATGTGACATCAAGGCCTGGTGAACAATTTAGGCAACCCTTGTATTACCCAGAGAACACTCTCTACCCATGTCTCATACACAAATACACTCGGCTAGGCAACAACCACTATGTTGGTAGTTCCCTGCATATTTCCCACAGGTAGTAACCATGGCATGATTGCAGCAGACTACAGAGGGCATGGCACCCTGTCGCATCACTACAATAGGCATATAATTGCATACAGTGCTCTTTCACTATGTTCCCCACTGGACACCTGCAACAACTGTAGTGCCAGCAAATGTAACCCACAAAGGACATACCATGCCTTATACACATGCCCTGTATAGACAGATGCCACTGACACCAGGGAATACCTGTATCATGCTATCATTGTAGGTGCAGAGTCAACCTGCTGTCCATTGGCAGTTCCCACCACATGAGGCCAAGAATGACACATCTGATGATAACAATATGTGTACACAACATGCCCCAGACACCCCAGGTACACATCCACATGTCACAGAACATGCATGTGGGATGTGTGCACATCCCAGACACCATCCATGTCATGGACTATAGAACATATACAGGGCAAGCATTGCACAGCACTGGCCACCCACAATAGTAACCCAGATGACTGGATGGTGAGTACAATACCTACCTGTTTGGGCCAATCCAGACAATACACCCCTGAGCCATACTGCAGACCATTTTTGTGTGGCCTGATGCCAAGGTATACCCTTTAGCTAGCCTTGTACAACCATCTGGCACAGTCAACCACTACACACCTGTGAAGCAATGTACCCATGCATGTCAGTACTGGCAACCTGTGTGTGTGTGTGTGTGGAGTATAATGATTTCGACACCATTCACAATCATTACACCTCCCATTGGCCTACTGAGGCATGCCTTCTGATGTCAAGACACCTTTACATATCCTTTGCCCATATATCATCCTGATAACCCATGTGGTGCATGTAATACCTGCATATTATTGTATTGTGGCAAACTAGCTAGTTAGGAAGTCTAATCCTGACCCTGCCAACTGTGATAATGCATGTGAGTCCCTGTCTCTGAGAGAGTGTGGCTGTGTCGATGTTGACACCTGTTCATGTGGACAGGTGCGTGTGTTACACCTACCTTATCCCTCCTTTATCAGTGTTGCAGATGTCACTCACCATCAGATATACCTTTGGACAGCTCCCCAACAGGTAAGCTCTTTGGCGCATGCAATAACTGCATAGACAAGTGATAGCAATACATAGTCAGGCAGGGTCTGAAACCCTGTACAGGTAAGTGTGTGACACAAACATGCTTAGCTTTTACTCTCCCACCCCCTGCCTATCTTACTTTGTCCCTGTCTGTCTCTCTCAATCCCTCTCTATTGGATGTGGAGAAGTACACCTGCTTTGCTTAGTCATCAGCTTGTGTTTTGTAAGTGATGCTCATGATCAGTTGATGGACTCTGCATGAATTGCAGCCCCCACTAGATGATTGCATGTGGAACAGCTGTGGTAACATTCCCATAGCCAATTGCGTGGAAACACACTCCTATACCTAGGAACATCATGTGGGTGTTGGGTCTTTTCATTCACTGTGAGCAGGACCTCATGTCAGTGTTTGGCAAACAGCATCACAGATGGTATTGGGATATATCTCTAACAACATACACTGTGGAGACAGGCCAACAAACAGGACGGGGATGTATCAGACATGACTACAGAATGCAAGTGTTGCTCTTCTGCATTTGGAGTAATGTTGGTTTAACAGGATTAGTGTGGTCTACATGATTTAATACCTATCACGACAGTGTTATGTGTTTGAAGAAACTTTCACCTGTAGGGTTATTGCAGAAGCTTAGTCTGAGGATTGCAGTCAGTACATTGTGACAGCCATGACAGTTACTGACTTCATATCCCTCATAGGACATGTCACAACAAACCCTGTTACAACAGTAAATGTATGATGGTATCACAGCAACATGCCGATATTGGCCCAGTGTTTGTGGCTCCAGCCACAAGTCTGTTAACCTTTGTACATATGCAATGCAGTAAGAGGTGCATATGTTCTGTATACCATTATTTATAGACATCATACCTGATAAATAGCCAGTCAGATATCAGACTGCTAGACATGTTATGTATAGTAGAGGTTATTTCTGAGGACATAACCTGGGCATTCTGTGGTTGTGTGTACAGTAGTGGGGTATGGGTACTTATGGTGATTGTTGATGGTATGTGTATTGTGAATACATACCTTGGCCTGTGTACAGACTGTGGTAGATGTCATTGTTCTTGGTCCTGTTATGTCTGATGTTACATGCTGCTCCAGTGTATGGCACCCTATCGGCTCACATGTTTGTAGGGCCAAACACACGTGTCCCATACCACAGACAGACATTGGACCACACGTCTATGTGGCTGAGGCTGTGTTCACATTGGTTGTGGGTATGCACTTTCACACAGGTGTCTGCTACTCTGTGCTGTGACATGCCTGTAGAGCCTGCTATATTTGCAGGTACATGTGTATTCTCTCATATGAAATGTAGGCCAGTGTTGTGGCAGTCTGCCTGTAGTTTGTATAGTGCTTTGTTACATGCCTAGCAGCTTAGTGTAATTACCCAGTGTGATGTTATGTCCAGATATTTGCAAGACGTACTGCTGCCAGACCACCATAACTGTAGTGTATTTCTGACAAAGCAGTGGGAGTCTGTACAGATGTATGTCACTAACTGCTGGGTAGTAATATCTGGCCATGTGACCTCTGCACCACCAGATATTATGTGTCAGGACAGACAGGAGTGTGTGAATGTAGAAACTGTGTGAGCATATGTAGTCCAGTATGTACGTGATATACCCATGTACATGGCTGTTAACATCCACATTGTCAGGCTTGGTCCACATGTCTCGCATGAAGAGGATCTGTGTATACCTCTGAACTGACCAGAGAGTGCCAGACTGTCCACATATATTGGTCATGGCTCTACTGTAGTCCACAGGATCATTACTGTGCTATCAGTGGTACTGTACTATGATGTCCTTAGGATGTCTGTCAGTAACCGATGGAGTACATGTCAATAGCAGATGTGACCTCCCACACATAACATGTCTGTTAAGACGCCTGTTACAGTAGCAACAGTCTACATATATACCTGCAATACATACATGACATCCCTTTGCACTAAGAGGTTGAGGCTATTGGTGCTGAGGTAGGACTCCACTCCATGTTCTGGACATATGGTAAACATATATATATATATATATATATATATATATATATATATATATATATGTACACACACACACACACACACACATATATATATATATATATATATATATATATATATATATATATATATATATATATATAGACATATACATATCTACATACATATATGTATATGTATATATATATATATATATATATATATATATATATATATATATATATATATATATATATATATATATATATATATATATATATATATATATATATATATATATATATATATACAGTTACATATGTCTACACATATACATATATATAGATATATCTGCACATATAGTTATAGGTATCTACATATATATCAACATAAATAGATATATCTGTATAGATATGTATGCACATACAGTTATAGATATCTACATATATATCAACATAGATATATCTGTACATATATGATGTACAGACACACACACACACACACACACACACATATATATATATATGTATATATATATATATATATATATATATATATATATATATATATATATATATACAGCGAGATCTATATATGGCCATATATACGATGCACTATACAGATATGTATAAATACACATATATGAATATATATGTGTATGTACATGTAGACATATATCTACATATGTATATGTATATATCCATATCCTTGTCATGTGTAAACATTACTGCTGTGTATAGCTTCCCAGATATATCACACCGTATGCATCTGATATGTTTATATTTAGATACAACAACATATGTGATGCAACAGTAACATCACTAACAAGTACTATACAATTGTAGAGGTCACAGCAATTGTTCAGTACTATTCAATATGTGTACTGAAAGATATATTGGGAAAACAACAACTTTCTTTTCAGCTGCCATGGTATAGTGGTTAACTGTTGTGACAATTGTGTACAGGGTCCTGGGTTGAAGACCTTCCAGGGCTGTTTAGTTTATTGCTGGCAGAACAAGGACTGTCGGATACAAAGTGTTTAAGGCAGTTTTGAGCAGTTTTAAGCATGTTTGTGTGGGCTTGCGAGAAGTTAAGTGGTGTCAAGGTACGGTTGCTCAAAGCTAAGCGGTGCTAAGGTACGGTTAAACGTACGGGCACTGACACCATGTAGGCTTCACTTACCAGTGGGCAAGTGTGCTTAGCTGTAATATTGCAGCAATGCTGAGACCTGCTAAGCATGGCTCAGCCCTGGTAACCAGTGCTCACATCCCAGTCTGATAACATAGCAGGGTAATGATGTCTGTAATATGTATGTAATGCCATGTACATAACATGCGTCTGTGCTGTCATTACAATTGCAAGGGGTGTGAGTACACTGTCTGGGACACTTGAGTATATATGGCTTGTACAACACTCTTATCCATGTGAATGTGTTACATACAAGGGTAGTATCCCAGGTTATATGCAGTCACACTGGCATGTAGTGTATCATTATGTTACTACTGTTGACAGTGCTTTCCCAAGCAAGAGTACATTGCTAATTGTAGTACTGGCAACAAACACCCCTGCATGCATATATGGGCTCTGAGTTCCCACTGTTGTGTTCCTGGTGTGTGAGCTGTGTCACAGTATATTTCTCCTACTGGATAATGATCTGACATGTGGAAATCAACTGTAGACTAATGTCTGTATAGCACATCAGTGAGGGCTGCCACCATGTAGTAATGGCATACATATTTTTGTCAGACTTCTGTCTGTCAACACATTCATCCTACTGCATAGCTTGTTGGCAAGCTGATGTCTGTCAGTCCCTGTACAGATGTGCAGATGTCAGGTATCCAGCTTGGATACGTACAGGCAACCTATGCTTGACTGACACTGACATGTCTGCCCAATTGTGTTATAACTGGCACAAACAGGACACATCACCCTGTATGCACCACATGCCATGGGTGCCTCCACTACACTGCCACAGAAAACAGAACATGCTTAGGTACAGGTCTCCAACACAGACCCTAACCATGTTTTGTCATACATGTTGCATACATGTCAACTGGATCACCTCACCGGCAATTTGCAGGAGGCTCCCAGAGGATTGGCTGATGCATGTCACTCTCACCCTGAGGGTCACAACAGTGGTGTCTGTAGATAGATGGCTAGTGGCATGATAACACTCTACACAAATCCCCTACACTTCCCATCTCTCCATGGACAATAGCCAGGTACACACCTATGACCACCTTCAGCGATGCACCCCAGTACTGACAAATGTGTACATGTGCATTACTGAGGATATCAGTGTCTGTGTGTTAGTACACCTGTAGTTGGGAATACCATGAGACCCTTCACACCCACCGCAACACCCATTGCCATAGTTAGATGTTGCTGCTGCTGTACCAGGCATTACATGTACCCTGTTATACTCCTCTCCCTAAAGGTTACCTGAGCCTTGCAGTACCAGCACAACACTGTCGTACAAATGGGTGATAGGTATGGGATACCCACTGAGTTCTGGCAAGTGTGTATGTGTGCATGTGTGTATATCTGTAGGGTACAGCATTCCAAGGCCACATACTCCTATTACAATACGCATTACCACACAGCATTATGAATAGTGATGTTGCTGCCCAGAGGTGAGGCATGGCAATGCATCACCCTGCTATGCCTGTGGCATGTGCATTAGATGCTTATCTCTGTACTACCACTCTTGGGATGGACAATAGGTTGTATCCTGGTCAATGTGTGATGGTGGGTATGTCAGAGTGTCATCATTGGTCCAGTGTGTACAATATCCACAGTGGGGTGTGGGTGCTGTGTACACTGTCATTACACCATGATACCCTTGGTACATGTCCCATGTACCACTGTATGGTGACCACTATCACCATCAACTATACAGGTAACTGATACAATCTATCCCAGTTATGCATGTGCTGTGTGCAGCCTACCTGTATCACATTGGACACACTGACAAGTTAGTTAGCACTGATGGGCCCAGGTTTTGTGGATGTGTGTCTGCCTGTTATGTGTCTGCTAATGTGTATATGATGGTATGTCACACAATGTATTGTCCATATACAACCATTACATCCACCATTACCATACTGTACATGCCTGGGGATGTTCTGCATGTAACCTGGAACACACCTTATCCTTATCACTGTGTGTTGTGTGCAAGCAAAGCCACACACATCAGTAGCACTACATACCTAGGTAGGGGTCTAGTTCCATAGGTTCATAGGTTCATAGGTTCATACTAGTCTATCTGCCCTGGAGCATTTACAAGCCTAGCCCGAGTGTGTTTGGCTTTCGCCACCCTTACTTAGAATTGAGTTTGCTATGCCCTAATTAAGGTTAGTTTACTGAGCCTCTGTCTAGCAGAGACACAGAAGTAATCCCCAGGGTGAATCTACAATCTCCCATTCACTCATCAAGATTCCTCTTGAAGAGAGTCAGTGAAGTGCTCTGCCTAACATGGATCGGTATTCTATTCCAAAGTGAAGGGAGCCTCTGTGTTATGAATCTGTCCCTCCAGCACGTTCTAGTTAGCTCTGTGCTGAGATTCAAATCCCTCGAGCGTGTGGTTCTAAGGGATTTGGATTTTCTGAGGTGGAGCATGTCCATTAATTCTGGGTTAGACATAGCTTTGTATGTCAGGCATAGATCGCCTCTAAGTAGGCGGTATGCGACTGAGTAAATTTGGAGTTTCTTTAACCTGGCAGCATATGGCATCTGCTTGAGTCCCTTGATCCTCTTTGTGAGGTGCTTTTGGGGTCTTTCCAGCTGCTGCAGTTGGCGGTTTAGGTACATCCCAAAAGGGGCATTGTATTCTATGATGGGTCTGATGAGGGATGAATAGAGGGGCACTATTACCTCCCCTGATCTGGATGTGAATCCTTTAGTGATAAGGAGGGCTATGTAGAAGGTCTTTCTAACCACTTTGGCAATGTGGTTGTCAAAGGAGAGATTGCTATCAACTTGGGTCCCCAGATCCCTAATTACATCTTCTGTATTTAATTGGTTTCCACCTATATGGTAATTTGTGGGCACTTTATTTTTGCCAAAGGGTATGACTATACACTTCTTGGCATTCAGCTTTAGGCCATGGCTCTGGTACCAGTTATCCATCCCTGTGAGACCTTTTTGAAGGATGTTCATGTCAGCTGGAGAGTCAATAATGGCTCCCAGCTTGCAGTCATCCGCAAACTTAGTCAGCCATAGTCCTCACGTGCTGGCCTGTACCTCGGAAAAGTAAATGCCGAACAAGAGAGGTCCCAGGACCGAGCCCTGTGGGACACCACTTGTGACCGGTTTCGAGTCAGACATGACTCCGGCAATTCTGACTCTTGTGGGTTCTGTCTTTGAGCCAGTTAGCCACCCATCTTGTGACATAGGGATTTATGTTTAAGCTGGATAGCTTATCTATGATGCCTGAGTGGGGTATTGTGTCAAATGCCTTTGCGAGGTCCAGATAGGCCATGTGGACTACCTTCCCTTCATCTATGGCCTTGGTGACTGTTTCAAAGAAGTCAACCAGGTTCAAGAGGCAGGATCTGCCCTTGACAAAGCCAAACTGAGTAGGATCCAATGTCTGTAGGTCCCCAATGTCTTTGTTTATGAGTTCCATGATGATCCTCAACATGGCTTTGCAGATAAGGTTAGTCAGGCTTATGGGGAGATAGTTACCAGGGTCTGTTGAGGCACCACCTTTATGGAACGGGACCACTGTTGCTGTACACCATTCTTTGGGTACATATCCCATAGTGAGGCTGAGATTGTACAGCATTTTTACGTGTGGGTTTAGTTCTTCTTGGAGTCCGTGTAGGATGCAACCCGGGACACTGTCTGGTCCCATTGAGGCAGTGTTTTTTGCCTTGGAAAGGGCAGCCTTCACCTGGACATCTGAGATGTTTGGGAGGCTGCACTCTACTGGGATAGATATTTGTTCTTTGGGGGGGAAGGTTTGGAGAAGTTTGCACTGAACCTGTCTGCCAGGATGTTGGCAATGTCTATGGGTTCAGTGCATTTTTTGTCATTTAGAATCAACTCTGAACATACCTGGGAGTTGCATCCCAGGTTCCTAACATAGCTAAAGAAGGCCTTGTGATTGTCTTTTGTGTCCTGTGCAATTTTTCTTTCGAAACTGGCCTTGGAGGATTTTATGAGGGATCGTAATTTTTTGCTAGTACTGATCAGAGATGCCTTCCTTTTTAGAGATTTTGCTCTATCATGTAGTAGCTTCCTCCTTCTGTTGTACAACTTATTTATGGCTGGGGTCCACCAGACTGGACGCCTGCCTTTGGACGCTTGGGTCTTGGTTTTGTTTGGGATAGCATGGTCCATGCAGTCCTGGAGGTGTCCATAGAATGTGCTTATATAGGATTCCGTGGTTTGGGCCGTAGTTTCCACCAATCCTGGGGCCTTGAAGGTTTCCACTTCGGATTTGAGAAGTGTGAAGTTCACTTTTGAGAAGTTCTTCACTGTGGTTTTCTGGGCTGGGGGTGGGGTCGGGTTATTGATATCCAGCAAAATTAATTTATGGTCTGATCTTACCAATGAGGGGAGTACCTCTGGTGTGGAGCATAGGGTCCCCATGTTGGTAATGATCAGGTCCAGTATGTTTTCCCCTCTTGTGGGAATTTTGACCAGTTGTTCCATAGCATTTGAGTTTATGAATTCCAGGAACCTTTGGGCTAGGGTGTTGGGGCTTGAGTAATGCTCCCAGTCAATGTTAGGGTAGTTGAAGTCACCCAATATAATGGTGTTTGGAGAGATCTTCATGTTCTCCAGTGTTTTCAGGAAAGCCGAGTGGGATTCCTGATTTTGAGATGGTGGTCTGTAGCATGCTATAAACTGAAGTGGAGTTTTGCCCACTGTTAGTTGCACATGGATGATTTCTGATGCTTCGTGCAATGCTACTAAACTGGAGGTGTGGGTATCCTTGATAAATATAGATACTCCCCCTCCTTTTGTGATTCGGTCCGGGTTTTAAATGAAAAGCATGGTATGAGGTATAACCTGGTAGTGCTGGGGTGCTCTCTGGAGCCTGGAACCAGGTTTCTGTCACTGCACAGATATCAATGTTCTCCATACTGAGGAGAGATTTGAGTGCATGCATTTTGAGGTTTAGACTTCTGGTGTTTAGCAGCATTACCCTTAGTTTCTTGTTTTTAGTGTTTTCTAAGGAGGTGGGTTTGACTTTTGAGCCTTGCCTAAAAAAGGCACTATAGGGGTGGCAACAGCCTTTGCCAGTATCCAAAAGCCCAGGGGAGACAGGTGCAAGCCATCCCTTGTGAAGCAACGTGGCTTGTCAAGCATGTCTTCCCAGGCTGACAGACACTGGATCCCCTTTGAATGACACCAAAATTTTAGCCAATTATTAAAATCGATCATTTTGTCTTTATATTGTGGCATCATTCTAGGTGAGGGTAAGATGCTGCTCAAGGTCAGAGTCATACCGACCTGGGCTACATGATTGGAGCGCTCCTTTATGTCTCTTTTCATGTAGTCGAGGGAGGTACGTCTCAGGTAATTCACACCAGCATGTACTATGACCGAGTCATACTTGTACTTGCTTTGGAGTGACCTGAGTGCTTGCGTAATGTGGCAGATCCTAGCGCCCGACAGGCAGCTCACTGTGACCTTCTCTTTGTTCAGCCTGGTGAGCGGAACGTCAGTGTGCCTGACTATAGAATCACCTATTACAAGTGTGTCAGGTGTGTTGTTCTGCCTTAAGTGCTGTGACTGTTTGGCACTCTGACTTTCCAGGCTATGTGTTGCTCGTGTTTTGTTGTGGGGTAGCATTTGCTTGGATTTTTGCTTTGGAGGTCTCTGCTGTTTAGGTAGATTTTTGATTAGAGCCTCCGAATATGTTTTGTGTGCTTGAGTGGTTGGATTGCTGTTGTGGTAGGACTATTTGAGACTGGATTAGTGCTGTGTGATGTTACCTTCTCCTCCGGTCTGGTTACACCAGTTTTGAGGTGAGAGAGTTTGGCCTCCAGTTTGGCTATATGGTTGCATCTCTCACATATGTTTGATCCTGTTTGGAGGAGGAGAGGGTTGTCAGTGTCCAGTGTTGCCAAGTAAGAGTGTGTGTGTATGTGGAGGGATATACTTCAGGTTGCTGAATATACATGTCCCAGGGGGTCACCTGTCCATGTGGCACAGGTAGTAACTGTTATACAGACCTGTGACATGTGTTCAACTGTACTCAGGATATGGCACAGCCATGGTGTCACCACAGACCCACACCCCTTGTGAGATATGACAGCAGACCATCCTCCTGCTGACACATGTAAACCTACAACACAAATGTATAACATTATGGAGACCACAATCACTCAGTGCTACTAACAGCTATAATGCATCATGGTGGGACAGCTACACTACCTGACATGTAAGCATTAAACAGTACTGCTGACAACATGTTGCACATCAGTACATTGGTACACTGTAGTACAGTCACCATGTGCATGAGAACCATATTAGCCTGTCCCTGCATCGATGTTATGGATGACAGGAATGTGATACAGGTATCATCATATGCACAGGGTGTGCTGTTGATTTGCCAGAGACCTAGGGTGGGCCATACATTTGACACCATGTGTGTGGGTGAGGGGTGTAAGTTAGTAATATGGGTGTGGTGATGTGGTGTGTGTAGGTATAGGGTTGCCCTAGGTGTGTTTGTATAGTGTGTGGGTATGCATGCACATAGTTCTGCCATGTGGCTGCCCTATACAGGTGTTTCTTGGACAGCTGCAGACCATACCTGGCAGGTTGTGCAGTTCACCGCCTCTGGCCATGGACAAGCAGACTGTGCCTACCAGGGGTTCCATGGGCACATCCAGGTACAGGCCTCAATGTGCTACTCTCCACTGATGATGACATATGTCCACTGGAACCAGGTCCCTCCTGGGACTGGCCAGGGCTATGTGCATGTGGTCTGCTGTGGTGTGGTGTGGACAGCACACCCCCTGCAGTGCTGGGGCTGGTACTGCCACTACGAGAGTGGCTTGGTGTCCATCATTCCTGTGTGTGGGCAGCAGTGTTACAGACAGCAGGTAGCAATACCTCTTACAAGAGGACTTGCAGACTCAGGCCAGATACATATTTGTATAAGGTTCCAAAACTACAGAGTGTGAGTAGGATTGTTATATGCATTGTATAGCACCAGTGTTACAGGGTTTGTGTGTACATGCTAGTTTAACATGGAATGCAGTCTGTCTGCATAGCTCTCAACTGTGGGCCTATCCACATGATGGCCAGAGTTATGCCTGTTATGATTTGTCTGTCCACCACACAGGTGTTTTGTCAGATATATAACTGGCAGTGTGTTTGTTGAGTGCTATCAGTACATGACTACATCCATTTGTGTTTCTGACTTCATATTCCTGACTAAGGGTAAAGTTGCAGACTATCTTGTAACACCAGCAACTTGCTCAGTGTGTGACAACACGATTTCACATATGGGCCTGTGTTCCGGCCTCTGTCCTCCACCTACATACCAGGCTTTGTCCATATGTCATGCAGTAATAGGTTAAGTAGTGGCCTATGATTATGTCATGCTGCCATTCCTGCCATCATTCCAGTGCTGTTGTGGCCCCCACACATATTGTGCAGTTGGGTCCATATATATGTGGGCTTTATCTGCACAAAACATGTGTGCCCTTTAGCAGTCCAGAGGTTAGTGTATGTAACAATGTTATATGCCTCTGTAAGTCAGTCTATGGGGGAGGGGTGTGCACCATAAATAACTTAGGCTGTTACAACATGTCAGGGATATCAGTAGTAAGCTGCCTTAAGGTATATGGCTGTACATTACCATACATTTCACCTTGGGAAAATTTCTGGCCTACTGCTTATTGCCATACAGACTGTTATGTTTGTCAATGTGATTGCGATGGTTTCAGTTATGCATTGTTATGTAACAGATACAACCCATTGTGTCATCTTAAGTCTTTCCCCCCTACGGATTGCATACAGAGTGTAGTTAGTGGCTACTGGACTATACATTTGCATTACTTACTGTTGATTGATTGTTATCCTGTGGCCCAGCCTGTCTTTACTGTTGTACTACTTGCAAGCCTTGGCCTGGACAGCAACATATGTTATGTTTTCAGATTACAGTATTACATGATCTGCTTGAGAGTTGCATTAATCTGTTTGTATGTATTTCAAAGTCTAAACAGCTATATGAGATGGCATATACAACTGTAATAGTACACAAATAAAACTTTCTTATATATGCAAACCTGTGTGTGGTGTCATATCCTTTGACTTCTCTGTGGGTATATGTTTCAGGCAACAATTGTCTTTTGTATGGGTGACTCATACACTGTCCATTTGGTAAGGTAGCAACTGTAGGAATACTGGCTGTTCAGTATGGTGTGCACCCTCTAAATATGCAACTTCCTATACGTATGTGTGTGTGTGTGTGTGTGTGTGTGTGTGTGTGTGTGTGTGTGTGTGTGTGTGTGTGTGTGTGTGTGTGTGTAGTTAAGACAGAGGCAGTAAGCTTCAAAGCCTCCACACTAAAGGATAACGCTGCCCAAGATGCAGAAACCTTTACAAATGCATTCTATGAGCACCTACAAGGATGCATGGATCGTGCAATCCCTAGCAAAACCAAGACTCACTCCTCTTAGAGAAGGAAACCAGTCTGGTGGACGCCTGCCATAAACAGGCTATACAATAGAAGGAGGAAACTAGTTCATAAAAAAAGCAAATCCCAAGAAGGAAAGACATCTCTGATCAGTATCAGTCAGAAACTAAGGTCCCTCATAAAATCATCCAAGGCTAACTTCGAAAGAAAAATAGCCAAGGATTCAAAAGATAACCACAAAGCCTTCTTTAGCTATGTTAAGAATCTAAGTGGCAACTCACAGATATGCACTGAACAAGTGCGAAGTAGCACAAAATATACTGAACCTACTGATATTGCCAACATCCCGGCAGATAGATTCAGTGCAAACTTCACTCCCCTCTCACCCCCAAAAGAGCCCACAACAATACCGGAAAAGTGTAGTGTCCCGGAAATAACAGACGCACAAGTGAAAGCAGCCCATTTAAAAGCCAAAAACACAGCATCAATGGGGCCAGATGGTGTCCCAGGCTACATCTTGCATGAACTACAGAACAAACTAACCCCCCACTTAAACATGCTGTCCAACCTCAGCCTCTCCACACACTACATGCCCATAGAATGGCATACAGCAATGGTTATTCCACTCCACAAAGGAGGGTCCACAACTGACCCTGGTAACTATCATCCCATAAGCCTGACTAGCCTGGTCTGCAAGGCTATGCAGCACATCATCATGGAACTCATTAACAAAGATATTGGGAAGCTCCAAACACTTGACCTGACCCAGTTTGGCTTTGTTAAGGGCAGATCATGCCTACTAAACCTGGTTGACTTCTTCGAGACAGTCACCAAGGCCATAGACGAAGGAAAGGTTATTCACACAGCCTACCTTGACCTCACCAAGGCTTTCAACACCATTCCCCACTTGGGAATTACAGAAAAACTCACCAGCCTGAACAAAAACCCCTATGTCACGTGATGGGTTGCCAACTGGCTTACAGACAGAACTCACACGGTAAGAATAGTGGGCTCCAGGTCCGACTCTAAACCAGTCACAAGTGGTGTCCTGCAAGGCTCGGTCTTGTGACCCCTACTGTTCGGCATATACTTCTCAGAAGTACAGGCAAACACAGGAGGACTATGGCTAACCAAGTTTGCCAATGACTGCAAAATGGGAGCCATAATTGACTCTCCAGCTGACACTTGGATCCTCCATAAGAGCCTTACTGAGACGGACACCTGGTGTCAAATTCATGGCCTCAAGCTAAATGCCAAAAAATGCAGTCATCCCATTTGGGAAAAACAAAACACACACGAATTACCACATAGGTGGCAGCCCCTTAATACAGAAGAGGTTATAAGAGATCTGGGAACCCAGGTCGATAGTAATCTCTCCTTTGACAATCATATTGCCAAAGTAGTCTGGTAATCCTTCTATGTGGCCCATCAAATTACTAAAGGGTTTGCATCTAGAAATAAAGAGGTTATAGTGCCCCTCTACTCGTCACTCATCAGACCCATCATAGAGTACAATGCCCCATTTGGGATGTACCTCACAAGACACTTCCAGCAGCTGAAAAGACCACAAAAGTACCTCACCAAGAGGATTTCTGGCCTCAAACATATGTCCTAGGCAGCCCGACTGAAAAAACTCTGGCCGTACTCAGTGGCATATCGCTTACGCAGAGGGGATCTCTGCCTGACTTACAAACCCATGTCCATCTCAGAATTGATGGACATGCTCAACCTAAAGAAATCCAAGTCACTGCGAGCCACACGCTCTAGTGAGCTATACCTCACCACAACAATAAATAGAACATGCTGGCGGGATAGATTCCTGTTACAGAGACTCCCCATGCTTTGGAACAAAATTCCAAACTACATTAGGCAGAACCCCTCACTAACACTCTTCAAGAGAAACCTTGACAAATGGGTGGGTAACAGAAAATACACCCCTGGGATCACTTTATTGGCTCTGCTTGATAGAGGATCAATTTATTAATCAATGGGGTGGTGAAAGCCGACGCACTCTGGATAGGCTTATAAATTCCCTCGGGCAGATAGCCTAGTACCTACCTATGAACCTATGAACCTATATATGTGTATATATATATATATATATATATATATATATATATATATATATATATATATATATATATATATATATATATATATACATATATATATATATATATATATATATATATATATATATATATTTATATATATTTATATGGATCTGCATATGTGTGTGTGTATATGTATCTTTGGAATGTTTATTGCTTCCACATTGTACGTTCCCTATAGTAGCCAGAGCATACAGCATGATATGTTATTGATACCATTGTGACATCATACAGGTGGGATGGATTACTGTTAACGTCTTGAGCCCATGTTGTGTTGGGTCCAGGGTATGGGACTTGCAACAGTTAGTACTGTATTGCAGGGCAGATCTGTTTTGCTGTGGGGGAGGGGTGATATCAATACTTACAAGACGTATTTAGCTTGGGACCCCTCACCCCCATTAATGGTGCCTTTGGTCATATATGTATTTGTCATGTTCTCTTTTATATCTATAGATATATATCTGTATATACATATACATATACATATACATATATATATATATATATATATATATATATATAGATATATATGTATATGTATATATATATATATATATATATATATATATCTATAGATATACATATATCTGTATATACATATATGTATAAATATACACACACACACACACACACACACACACACACACACACACACACACACACACACACACACACACACACATACATCTACATGTATGAATACATTTCCTGTACTGTTGAATGACTGTGCTGGATAATATGTTTCTGAAAACATCAGGGTTATGTATATCTGACTTAGTGGTAAATTACTTTGGCTATGGTGTGCAGGGTCCTGGGTTTGAGCCTTGTAGATTTATTTTGTTGTTGGGCAGAACAAGGGCCATCGGATACAGAGTTATTAAGGTACTTTTAAGCAGTTGTAAGCATGTTTGCGATGAGGTAAGCAATGCTAACTTCCGGTCCGGTTACAGTTTCTTATACTGATTTAGCTTCTTAATTGCCTAACCTATGTAGGCATTGCTTACTCCTGCACAAACAGGCTTAAACCTGCTTACTGCTGCTTAAAAGTGCTTACTTCTGCTTACCTCCATGCTAATTTCTTTAAAAGAAATGAAAAAGGGTTGATAGGAAAGTGTTGAAAAAGGGGCACAAAGAGGGAAAGACAGTAGGGAAAATAGCAAGGGATGTGCAGGAATAGTGTAGGGAAGGTCCATAGCTGCCCATTTCTTCTACAGCAACAGCTGTGCATATACACTGAATTTGGAGATAGATTTGGACACTCAAACCCCTGGGAGAGGGGAGAGGACAACAATAATAGGTTGTGAAGCCAGTTAGACCAGATTACATGTGTCCAGTGGACACGTGGGTGAAATGGACAGCTATGAATGGGGCAAATTTTTGGGGGGGGAACAGATTGCCCTTTTGTTTTCAGATTAGAGTGGTATGTTGGGGAGGGATAGTAGGTATATTTGGGGAGGTAGGTTGGGTAGGATAACAGACAAGACAGACAAGACAGCATACAGGGGTGGTATTATGACACATGTAGGGGGTAAACACCTTGATGGGGAGAGGTGTTTGGAAATTGGAAGCCCATGAGCCCCCTAGTGGATACAGTGGGATTGAGGTCCCCACCCTTGGGCAGTCACCACTGCACCCTCACAGCCTCAAAGGTGGCTGTGCTGGGGGCTGAGTAGGAGGACCAGGCTGACCCTTTAGTTGCGACTCGTGGCCCTCAAGCTGGAGTAGCAGATCTCCTAACTCCCTGTGGTGCTCGCTACACACCACACCCCTGACCTGGTGATGGGTGAAAGTGTCCTGTTCACACCCAGTCCCGGGGGGGCAAGTCCCATCCCCTCACGTGGCTCCACCCGAAGGTGGTGTCGGACCAGCAGATGAGGAGGTCCCGGGGTGGGCCCCAGACATGCTGGTGCCTGGTGCCACAGCCAGATGAGGTGGGACAGGTGGGTCCGCTGGGACCAGCCTTCCAAAAGTGCTATGGTGTTTCAGTTTTACAGCATATGTGGGTTAGTAATAGTAAACATATTCCAGGATTATGTATAACAGTATGCATAGATATTCCCATTAACCCAAAACACCAGATATGGAACAGTTGCATAGCAAACAGAACACATGTATATATGGAACTACAGTGGCCATTACAACAGCATGCAGGTACATTGATGGCAGCATGCCACCAGTCTGGGAGTATTTCAACATGGCACATAGAAACAAATGTAAGTATTTATCAAACAATAGGACTTATGTCCCAACAGTAGATTTAATGGAGCACATTTCGATTGAGTGGTGTATTTAGTTTATTGTTGCAGATATGGTGGGGGGAGATGTCATTTAACAACTAGTATATTCCTGTAGTTCTCATTACTTTCCTAGTCAGTGCTGTGATCTCTACCCTACAGGTATTAGTAAACTACCCTATGGTCTTAGTTTGGACAGTGGTATGGATGTAGACAGCTATATACATGAACTGAGTTTTGCCAGCAGTATACACTTCTTACCTGGTACACCTGTGGAGGTATTGTTTGTTAATACTACCTAACTGTTTCTACACATATTCCCAGATTCAAGGTTGCTGTTATGCACATACCTGTCCATCTCTTACTGCACACACTCTGGACATGTCTTGACCGCCTGCGGGTGAACCGGGACATATTTTGACTATTGCCCTCTTAAGCCTTTGGTGAGTTGTACAGTGGCATGTTTGTTTTCATTGACATTTTCCAAATATGTACAGACCTGACAGTTAGTTATATGACATGAAATGCTGCCTACATGTCAGAGATTAGCACACTGATATGTCAGGGGGACAGGGTAACAGCCGGCTGATATGGACCAATTAACTGGACATTCTGGACAATTCTGTATACTTGTGGGGTATGATTCTGCATACAGCTTACTACCACTCCCAGGATTCGAAGCATGGCTATGTCTGCTAAAAATAAAACACTGTCCATTATAGTTGAGTGTGTTATATAGCTATATAGATATTGCTGTGTATCTCTTCTCTGATTTCTGTGTATAAGTCTCCTGTGGTTTTAAAATCTGACCTTGTAATTACAACACTCTTATACAGGATTTCCTAGACAGTTTTATTATGTAGCACAGTGTGGGTGACAGTGATGAGTAATACCAAATTATTCAGAGCACCACTAACAATGCCATACAATACCAGACTAAACAGTACCAGTACAGGATATCAATATTTTATTTCTAGGCACAGTTTTCATATTTGACTACCTGAATGTTGCCACACATATTACCAGATTCCACATTAGTATTATGCACATACATCTCACTCTCTTACTGCACACACTCTGGTCACAGCTTCACAACATCAGGGTGGAGATGGGACATACTTGGCTTATTACTCTCTTAACATTTTGGGGATATGCTAGAGTGACAGGTTTGTTCTTATAGATGTCTGAAAATCAGCTGTACTTCTTATTTGTTGCCTAAACATCTGGGATCATCCCACTGATTTGTCAGGGGGACAGGGTCACAGGCAGCAGATATGGGCCAATTAACTGGACATTCTGGACATATCTGTACAGTTATAGGGTATAATTCTGCATACAGCCTATGACCACTCCCAGGATTCAAACCATGGTTATGTGTGCTAAAAATACAACAGTTCACATCTCCGTTGAGTGTGCTATTTGGATTATGTTTATCTTTTCACTGTTTTCTGTCTAAGTCTCTCTCAGTTGGACTATATGATCTCTTGTGATTACAGCAGTCATATACATACATTCCTATACATTTTATTTATGTAGCACAGTGTGGGTGACAGTGCTTAATACAACAGTACTATTAAGAGATTTCAACTCTACATTACCATATGATACCAGAGTAAACACATGAAGTCCAGCAGTTAGACCTTTATTGGCAAGCTATTATGCTTTTATTTACATACAATATATATGAGACTCTTCCTGCCATATTCACTGGTGTATGCAGTACATGTCTTAAACAATACAGGTTTTATACAGGCGATCAACTTACTACTACTTTTAGATTTATTTCCTATGACAGTACATGCAAGAGTATTACTAACCTGCCTTGCATCGCAACTGCTGCAATCTACAGGCATGGGCTTCCTGGTTCACAACCCACTCATCTGCCACTGAGAAAGACATAGGAAGAATATTTAGCCATACCTATCCATAATATACATGAGCTGGCAATTATTAAACAGGTAGTGGACTGATACTTCCACATGGCTGGGACATTCCCCATCCTCCTAGCCTCTTGGATCCACTGATCCAATAGATCCTTCTTTCTCCCCTTCAGATCAGCATAGTGATGCCTGACCTGCTCACCAGTTTGAAGTATGCTAGTGGCACTGGTGAGATCATGGTTGTGACAGTCCCAGGCTTCCACTTTGTATTGGCAACCCTAGTACTGGCCCTGCAGCAGTCTCTGGTCATGCTCTTTAACAAGGAGTCCTACCATGACTCTGGACTCCTGGATGCTTCAGCACTGCACCCAAAAGAACACACCCTCTCCCATACCAGTCATAGTTCCTACAGGAGGAAGTTGCAACCTTTTATGAGATGTATTCCCATCTGTTGGGTTAAAATAGGGCCAATTTCCCACACGTTGCCGTGATTGGACGGTTTTGAAAATGCTAAGATATGGGCAAACCTGCTTACCTGAGGTTGGCATTGCTTAAAGGGGTATACCTATGGGCATACTGATTTAGCTGGCCTACACATTGCTTACACCTACTAAGCTGGGCTGTGCAATGCTTAGCATTGCTTATTTTTTAATTTGCATACTATTTGCTGTTTTGCATTGATTTATTATTCATTACATGTTATATATACGTTTGGTATCCATGATTCATATGTACCTAAACTGTATGGGATCCTTGTGTTTATTAGGGGATGTCAACACTTTATTACAATGACAACTCACATCTGGGCTTAATGCAGTACTCCAGTTCACATATTCATGTTATGTAGTAGGTTATATAACATAAAACTGCATATCGATTCCTTTCACATGTTAAGTTTGATTTTCCTATAGTGAGGATCTGTTTGGTGATACCTCAATCGTATGTACTGCTGTGATGGCTTAGTGGTTAACTACTATGACTTCAGGATCCTGGGTTCAAGTCCTGCAAAGGCTGTTTATTTATTTTCTGGCCAGAACTGCGGCTGTTGCATACAGAGTGATTAAGGTACTTTTAAGCAATTGTAAGCGGGTTTGCATGATGGTAAGCAATGCTAACATCTGGTTAAATATGCTTACAGAGAGTTAGCTTCAGTTTTGCTTAACCTGTGTGCATATTGCTTACCCCCACAGAAACAGGCTTAAACCCACTTACTACTTCTTAAATATGCTTACTCTTGCTTAATAGTGCTTACTTCCACTTACCCCCACACTAATTTAGAAAATAATGCAAAATGGTTCTTGGGAATGTGGTGGATTTGGACACTTTATGGATTTGTCATTCATTACACATTATACCTTCAATTTGTATCCCTGTTTCATGTGTACATATACTGTATGGGGCACTTGTGATTATCTGTGGATTTTGCAACAATATGACAATGACACCTCACATCTGCATTTAATGCAGTACTCCAGTTCAGAAATATATGTTATTTAGTAGGTTATGCAACAACAACAAAAAAAAAAAACTTTTCTTAAAGTGATTTGACATGGAAAATGGAATGTACTGGAGTAAGATTTGAACCGGGAATGACTGCTCATAAGGCAAATGCTCAGCCCACTACACTATTGCAGTACTGCTTCATTTGCAAATATCTTGATTTGTATCCTCTTGTGCTATTTAAGCTGCAATAAACATAGCTATGCAATGGGTAAATCCATGCACCTATGGTTACATTTTATCTGTTTGATAAAAAAATTAGCTTGTTTATATTTTATATTTTAACCACTGTTCTTATAAACTTGGGGGGATGTTGCTGGGGGTATGTGAACACCTATGAGTGGTCTCACTCATTTGTATTGATGAGCTGCTGTTCTTACTTGCAGGGTCATGTATATTCTGAGATCACTGCTCTCAGACATGCCCCCTGCACTTGTACATGCTCCATGTCTGTTTAGGAGCTCAGGCAGCACGCCTTCATTAATATACCTAGCGTGCTGCCATGCTGCTCCTAAACGGCCGCTTTCATGCAGGACTAGGCTAGTCCTGCATGGAAGAACAGTGAATCCGGGGTAATATCTTATACTATATGGGATAAGGAGCAAGTTTTGTAATGAGAGGTGTGTAAAAAACAAACAATATCCAATTTAAACACTTCTAAAAATATACATTCATTTTTTCACATAATTTTTTATTGATTTTTATAAATACAAGTATAACAAAAACTATTAATGTAAAATAAACATAACTATATACAGTATTCATAACAGATATGCTTTTGTTAATATAGTCACATTTTATCTAACAGATTTTTAAGTTTTAACCAAGCCAGTTGTTTATGTGTCACTCTTGAGGTTCTTATGGTTATAGTCAATAATTCTCTATTACATATAATTTTGGCCAATGAGATAAATTCCACAAATGATAGAATTTTTTTACTTTTCCAATTTGAGGTAATCATTTTTCTTGCTATTGCAAGGAGGGACCAGGGAAAGTACACTTGTGTTCCTGGAATATACGCTGATATTGGTGCATTAAATAATAACAGTGAGTCAGTCTCTTCACATTTATCTGACCACAATGCTTTTATAAAAGATTTAAATTCCAACCAGAAAGGAATTACAGTTTTACACTTTACAAACATATGCGCCCAATCTGCATATACTGCTTCTTCACATTTCCAGCATTCAGGTAATTCATTTCCTGATATCAGTGCCACTGTCTAAGGAGTAAAGAAGCTTCTGTGAATGAACTTCCATGTGTACATTTTCCAAAAGGGAGATGATGTACTATTACTAACTGACTTAAGTATTAATATTTCTCTTTTTCAGAAAAATCTGAATTTATTAACCTTTTCTGTGTAATTCTGTAGGGATTCAGCTGGGATTTGTAAGATAGTTCGTAGTGTTCTGTATATTCTCGACAATGAAAACCCATCAATATTACATAATGTATTAATTTCACAGAAAAGAGAGAACATTTTGGGTCTAGGTGTGGATTTTACTATTTGACATACTTTGACTTCACTTACTATATACTCTCTGAATGTATGCATGTTTAGCCAATTGCTTTGGTTTATATTATATCTTGCTATGAGGGAAGTGGCCTCATATCTATAATTGGAATCAAGGAATTGATGCCAAAATACTAACCCATTTCCTTTAATTTCTTCTATTTTTTTCATGTTGTAAGAGTCCAAACATTTATTTGTAAATGCTGTAGGAAACATTAAAAATAAAAGGTTTCTCGTCTTGTAATCTTTGTTCATTATTTGTTTAAAGTTCTTTGCTATGTAGTTAACAAAGGGAGAGAAATGTTCTTTTTTATTTGTATTATAGCAAAACATTTTTATGACTAGATTCTTTTTTTGCTTCAGTAAAGATGTAATTATTTATTGTTTCCTCACTTTTAGATACTATTTTTTTTATGTAAGTTTTTCCAATTAGACATATACTTATGATTTAGCCATTGACTTATGATATTAAGAATGGTTGATTCTGCATATAGTTCTAAGTGTGGAAAAGCTATTCTGCCCTCTTCCCAATTTCCGTAATGCCATGTATGACTAATTCTTGGCTTTTGTGGAAACCATAGAAATTGAATTAATAAGGAGTTGAGCTGTTTTATTAATTTTTTGGAAGGAGATGCTATTATAGTTTGAAATATGTACAGAACTTTAGGTAATATAATAATTTTGACTAAGGTTGACCTTTCTTCTATGGTAAAGAACATTTTATTTCATTTGTTTAAGTGACCCTTGACAGTATTTATTAGAGTTGTGTAATTTATTTGTATAGTAGCCTTCCAATTTGTTTTTATATATACTCCTAAATACTTAAACATAGTATTTGCCCAGTTAAAGTTTTCATATTTTTTCCAGGACGTAGTTTATTTTTTTGTTCAGCAAAATAGTTTCAGTTTTGTTATGATTAAAGTTCAAGCCTGAAATCTTTTCAAAATTATGCAAAGATTTTATAATGTGTTCTATTGAGGAATCTATATTTTCAATTGTTAGTAAGATGTTTTCAGCAAAAAGCTATATTTTGGAACCATAGTTTGAGTTAATGGAAAAGCTACTTATCTTGTCATTAATTCTTATTTAATTAGCTAATCGTTCCACTGATAGGGGAAATAATAAAGGTGACAAAGGGCACCCTTGCTTGGTGCCTTTCAATATTTTAAGTGGTTCTGATAAAATAGCTCCAATTTTGATATATGATATAGAAGTGGTATATAATTTGTTTAACAGCTTTATAAAATCAGTGGAAAAATGACAGATTTCTAATACTTTAAATAAATATGACCAATTTATAGAATCAAAAGCTTTATCCAGATCTAAGCTGATTCCTTTTTTTCTTATTTGCATAGTCTATTAAGGTTCAAAGCCTAATGACATTATCTTGGACTTTTCTGTGTGAGATAAACCCTGTCTGATTTTATTTTTATATTTTTTATTTTACATTTGTTGACCGGGCTAGTCTAGCTGGATACATGTCCATTTTCAGTAGAGGCCCGGGGAGAAAAGCTCCACAAGAACAGAGGTAGTTAAACAGAAACATCAGAAGATAGAGTAAAAATTATTACATTAAAAGAGAAATCAGACACAGAGGTTATACAATTGGCTAAAAGAAGTACAATACTTAGAAGGAACTGACTTAGATTAGTCTAACATGGCTACAATATGAAACCTTAAGGTTTGTGGGTTAGGTAGGGACTTTAGTGGGCCAGGAGAGTTTTACTATTAGTCAGGATTAGAGCAAGGGCATAGCCATTGGGACTTTAGTAGGTCTTTGAGGTGTTTTTTGAATTGGTGAAGAGAGGTCATGTGTCTTAGGTTGTTTGGCAGGGCATTCCAGGATTTGCCAATGGAATTGGCATAGAGTGCTTCGCCTCCCAAGTTGTTAGATTTAATGGTTTGAACTAGTAGGCTTTTGGACGACCTAAGAGATGTAAGGTTGGAGTAAGGGGTAAGTATTTTGTTCAGTGAGGGTTTTTCTGGATGGTTGATTATTTTAAATGCCTCAGTGAGTTGGTTGAGTTTGAGAGCATTGGAGAGTTCTAACCATTCCAGGGTCCTTAGATTTTGGCAGTGATGGGTCCGATAGGGCATCCCTGTTATGAATCTGGCTATGTGGTTATAGGTAGTAGATAGTTTGTTGAGTTCCTTCTTGTTGAGGAAGGAGAATACAGGGGAGGCATAGAGGAGTGTGGAAAGAAGGTGGGTCCTAGCAATAGTTAGTTTGGTGTGCGGAGTTAAGAAAGTTTTTGTTCTATACATAGACCCGAGTTTTTTGTTTACAGACTTAATGGTCAGACTGACATGTGTATCAAATTTAAGTTTGTTATCTATGGTCACCCCTAGAAGTTTGGTGTGGGAGACGGGTTCGATTATGATTCCATTGTTGGAGGACACACGGAAGATTGGGGTGTTAGTATTAGGAGATTTTTTTCCTTGGGGGGTATTTAGTGTGGGGAAAAATAGAAGTAATTTAGTTTTGGTTGGGTTTAGTAGAAGCTTTAGTTCTGAAAACCATTTTTCAACTAAGGAGAAGCAGTTTTGGGTTGCAACTTGGAGTTTGGTGAGAGGAACGTCCGAGCATATCAGGGTGGAGTCGTCTGCATATTGAATGCAGGTGGCTTTGAGAATGATCGTGTGTAAACTGTTTATAAATAGGGAAAAGAGAAGAGGACCGAGAATAGATCCTTGGGGAACACTGATATTAGTGGGGAGTAGGTCTGATAGCCTGTTTTGCCACTGAACTGCCTGCTTTCTACAAGATAGGTAGTCGTTAAACCAACTTATTGTTGATTTGCTAAAATGAAAGGTTTTCAGTGTTTGTATTAGTTGTTGGTGGTTCACCATGTCGAAGGCTTTTGATAGGTCAAGAAAAAGCGCAGAGGAAATAAGTTTATTATTGCGGTTTTGGTTGATTGAATCAACAAAGGAGAGAAGAGCAGAGGTTGTGCTGTGATGGGGGCGGAAGCCGTGCTGGGTGTTAGACAGGAGGTTATTTTGAGAAAGATGGGTAATGAGTTGTTTATGAACGCAGCGTTCCATGATCTTGGCTAGAGGAGACAGTATAGCTATAGGTCTGTAGTTAGATGTGTCAGTGGAGGATCCGCCTTTATGGAGAGGGATGATATAAGAGATTTTCCAGATTGAGGGGATAGTAGCTTCAGAAATGGATCGGTTGATCAAGACTGAAACAGGGTAGGCAATGGCGTCAGATGCTATTTGTAGGTAATTGGCTGGGAGTAGGTCAGCCACTAAGGTAGTTGGTTTGAGTTTTTTCAAGAGGGTTCGAATATAGGAGGTAGGTGTGGGTTGTAAGCTAAGGGAGGACTGAGAAGGGTCTTTAGGTAAGGTTGTGGTTGAGGGAGAAGTGGTAAGCTGATTGGCGAGAGACTGGATGGTCTCCGTAAAAAATGAATTGAAAGTGTTAGCTATTTCTCCTGGATCTTTGCCCATGAGTTTTTCAGGGGTAGGGGTGGTCGATTTTCCCGGACGAAGGAGATGATTGAAACCAGCCCAGAATTTTTTGGGATTATGCTGGTGTTTGTCTTGGAGGTGACAAAAATATTGTTTTTTGTCAGTCAAGACGGCTACTTTGGTTGAGTTTCTAAGCTGAAGAAACTTGATCCGGTCTAGGGGGGTTTTGGTAGCTCTCCATTTATTCCAGGCCTGATCACGGAGTTTAATTTTGGATTTAGTATCTTTTGTTAGCCAAGGTGCGATACGTTCCTTGGTCCTAGTCAGTCTTTTAGGAGCGTGAGCGTCAAGTATCTTGAGGAAAGTGTCATTGAAATATGACACGCTCTCATCTAAGGGGAGCGTTTTTAGGGAGGACCAGTTACATGCTTTGAGGTCAGCAAGAAAATGTTCTGGGACAAAATTCTTACTGTTCCTAACCAGCCTGGTTTGGGGATGGTTTGATGTCGGACATTTATGTTTTAAGATAAAGGTAATAAGGTGGTCACTAAGGTCGTTGGGAAGGGTCCCTGCAATATAGTTATTTGGGGCTTTGTTAGTAAGGATCCAGTCAATGATGCTCTCCTTTTGTTGAGCATTCCCAATTCTAGTGGTAGATAGAATGTTTTGAGAGAAGCCATGTAAGTTAATGGTGAGAGGATTTGAGTGATTGGAGTAGAGGGACCAAACGATATTAACGTCTCCTAGTATTATGGTTTCTTGGGGGTAGGTTGTAGCTAACCAATTAAGAATTTGTTCAAGGTTTTCAACATTATTTCCTGGTGGTATATAGATTACTATGAGATTAATACTTTTTTGTTTGTTGAGGGATAGCTTTAGGGCAATCAGTTCAAGGTTAGAAATTTTTGGGGGTTGGAGGGGGTTCATTGTGACGCTCAAGGTGTTCTTGAACATGACGGCTGTTCCCCCGCCCTTTCTAGTTAAACGATCAGTTCTGAGAATATTGTACCCAGGTGGGATGATTTCTTCATCCTTAGTGCTAGGTTTTAGCCATGTTTCCGTTAGACACATAATGTCTGGGGAGTGGGTTGCAAGCATGGCATGTAAGTTGTGGACCTTATTATTGATACTTCTTAGATTGAGGTGAAGGATAAGGAGGGAGCCCACTGAGGTTCTAGCTGATTTCAATATGTTAAGACCTGGGTCAGAATTAGGGCCTGGGTTGGGGTGAATGTCGCCATCTGTTGTGATGGATTTTTTCAAGTAGTCAAATATTTTTTGGAGTTTAATTAGTAGTTTGAGAGTGTCCTTAGTTCTAGGTGCTTTAGGGTGGTGGAGGGTAGGATGGGCTGTTTTGAAAAACAGGTTAATAATGGGGTAGTGAGAGGGGGGATGAGATTAGAGGGGTTTTGGGAATGTAGAGAGGTGTGCCCTTTGGGGAGGTATGCTCCTGCTAGGGGTAGAGTTTCATAACTTGTTAAAAGATAAGAAATAATAAGAAGTAATGATATGAAGGGGAGGATGGTGAAATAGTGTCTATCCATGGTGAGAGGAGAGGTTAGTGAGTGTGAAATGTTGATAGAAAACCTTAGTAAATTGGGTATATAAAAAAATCTGAAGGGGGGAAAAATGGAGGGAAGATGAATAGAGGTTGGTAGGTGGGCGGACCAAGGGAGTAGCCTTAGTAGTATAGGCAGTACAAGAGAATGGGAGGGAAACGAGTCAGAGTGAGGGACAGTTGTGGTTGGTTGGTGGAACGGAGTAGTCTTAGTAGTATTGGCAGTACAAGGAAATGGGAGGAAAAGGAGTCAGAGTGAGGGACAGTTGTGGTTGGTTGGTGGTAAGGGGGATGGGCTAAGTGACCCAATAAATGTAGAGATAGTGGGGGCGGGTGGGAATAGGGGGCAGGGAGCGGGGACTACACCACCCAGGTTTTTCCTGGGTCCTAAAGGTACCTGCAAACAATGTAAGCTTGTTTGTTATGCTTTTAGATTAATGTCCGCTAGAAAAACTAGTAGGATAAATAGCTGGTGTTATATTCTGGTATAGTACAATTTCTGTAGCAGTCGCTAGTTAGAAAGTACACTTTTAGGTTAGAAAGGTCCTTTACCCTGGGTTTTTGAGTACTCATTTGGACTAATTGCAATGGTCTTGGGAGGAGGCTGGTCTGTGCGTTCGCACTGGGGGTCCTTGAAGGTCAGCATCGGGGAGTTAAGATCCACGCGGTGGGCATCAAGTATGGGGGGTTATCTAAAGAGAAATATAAGTGAGAGAGATGGAAGGCTTATCATCAAACTGCAAGTTAGTTCTAGCAAAGTATGATTAAAAACATTACATTGACATGGCAATAACGCTGAGTAACAGCAAAGGGACATAGTACATTTAACACACTAAACATTAGCAGTTAGCAGTTACAGCCCTATGTGAGTCCAGCAAACAGTTTCCTTAATAGTGATAGTGCAGGTTATTCATAGGCAAATTTAGCGACTCAAACAAACAGACTGTTTAGAAGTGGGCAGCAGTTAAATACATATGAATTATAGGTTTAAAGCACTTGAATAAGCAACACTCCACTAAATCTAGTATAAGAGTCAGTAATTTAAAAATGAAAGAGCCCAGTATTCGTTTTATACAATATAGTACAAACTTTCCTACATTTGTTAATTACATGTGATTAACGTCTAAGGCGACGCTAGACGACACCACGATGGATCAGGCCCTTCAGCGTGAGTGTGCACAGTAAATAAAAGCACTTGCGTATGGCAGTATTAAACGCTACTATGCTGTTGATTCAACAGTTTGAAGCGAGAGATGCAATGTAACACAAACAACGCACTGGCCTAGTTTTCACATTAGTTTAAGCCACTTATATAGCATACAGTAATAGTAAGGGTTACAATACAGGACGTTACTCGTTAGGTCAAAAAATACAGCAATTGAACGCTAACCTTGGATACACTTTAGCTTGCATGAATCAGATAACCTACCCTAACGCTTGTAACCGAACAGGAGGGCCGGTCAGGACCTGTGCTAATCCATTGAGGAGATAACAGTAATGGCGGAAAAGCCGCTTGTGGGTAGTGTAACCTCGCTGACGTCAGGGGCTACACCACCCAGGTTTTTCCTGGGTCCTAAAGGTACCTTCAAACAATGTAAGCTTGTTTGTTATGCTTTTAGATTAATGTCCGCTAGAAAAACTAGTAGGATAAATAGCTGGTGTTATATTCTGGTATAGTACAATTTCTGTAGCAGTCGCTAGTTAGAAAGTACACTTTTAGGTTAGAAAGGTCCTTTACCCTGGGTTTTTGAGTACTCGTTTGGACTAATTGCAATGGTCTTGGGAGGAGGCTGGTCTGTGCGTTCGCACTGGGGATCCTTGAAGGTCAGCGTCAGGGAGTTAAGATCCACGCGGTGGGCATCAAGTATGGGGGGTTATCTAAAGAGAAATATAAGTGAGAGAGATGGAAGGCTTATCATCAAACTGCAAGTTAGTTCTAGCAAAGTATGATTAAAAACATTACATTGACATGGCAATAACGTTGAGTAACAGCAAAGGGACATAGTACATTTAACACACTAAACATTAGCAGTTAGCAGTTACAGCCCTATGTGAGTCCAGCAAACAGTTTCCTTAATAGTGATAGTGCAGGTTATTCATAGGCAAATTTAGCGACTCAAACAAACAGACTGTTTAGAAGTGGGCAGCAGTTAAATACATATGAATTATAGGTTTAAAGCACTTGAATAAGCAACGCTCCACTAAATCTAGTATAAGAGTCAGTAATTTAAAAATGAAAGAGCCCAGTATTCGTTTTATGCAATATAGTACAAACTTTCCTACATTTGTTAATTACATGTGATTAACATCTAAGGCAACGCTAGACGACACCACGATGGATCAGGCCCTTCAGCATGAGTGTGCACAGTAAATAAAAGCACTTGCGTATGGCAATATTAAATGCTACTATGCTGTTGATTCAACAGTTTGAAGCGAGAGATGCAATGTAACACAAACAACGCACTGGCCTAGTTTTCACATTAGTTTAAGCCACTTATATAGCATACAGTAATAGTAAGGGTTACAATACAGGACGTTACTCGTTAGGTCAAAAAATACAGCAATTGAACGCTAACCTTGGATACATTTTAGCTTGCATGAATCAGATAACCTACCCTAACGCTTGTAACCGAACAGGAGGGCCGGTCAGGACCTGTGCTAATCCATTGAGGAGATAACAGTAATGGCGGAAAAGCCGCTTGTGGGTAGTGTAACCTCGCTGACGTCAGGGGCTACACCACCCAGGTTTTTCCTGGGCCCTAAAGGTACCTGCAAACAATGTAAGCTTGTTTGTTATGCTTTTAGATTAATGTCCGCTAGAAAAACTAGTAGGATAAATAGCTGGTGTTATATTCTGGTATAGTACAATTTCTGTAGCAGTCGCTAGTTAGAAAGTACACTTTTAGGTTAGAAAGGTCCTTTACCCTGGGTTTTTGAGTACTCGTTTGGACTAATTGCAATGGTCTTGGGAGGAGGCTGGTCTGTGCGTTCGCACTGGGGATCCTTGAAGGTCAGCGTCGGGGAGTTAAGATCCACGCGGTGGGCATCAAGTATGGGGGGTTATCCTAACGCTTGTAACCGAACAGGAGGGCCGGTCAGGACCTGTGCTAATCCATTGATCATCTGCTATTATTTTTGGCAAGAAGTGGTTTAATCTGTTTGCTAAAATTGATGTGAAAATCTTGTGGTCCACATTCAAAAGAGAAATAGGGTGATAATAAGTCACTAGTTTAGGGTCTTTGTCATGCTTTAGGATAGGTGATATCATGGCATATTTCCATGAAGGAAAAAATCTGTAATTCTTTCTGAATTCTTCAAAAGCTTCAGTTAAAATCATTAGAGTTTCATCAGGGAGTATCTTATATATTTCTCCTATTAGTCCATCAAGACCTGGAGCCTTATTGCTTTTAATGTTTTGTATTCTTTCCTTAAGTTCCTTTAATGATATTGGTTTAAGTAATCTAGTATTTTGTTCCTTTGTTAATTTTTTATTTATGTTGTCTTTCAAGAATTTGTCCTTCAGGGTATTATTAATATTATTTAGATTGGTGCTATTCACTATTTCATGGTGTGTTCTAAAGGCCTCTAATGTTGTTTGTCTTTCGGCTTTTTCCCGGTAAAGGGTCGCCACAGCGGAACTCCGGTCCACTAATGATTGGCAGTAGACTTTTACGAAACGTTGAGGTGCCAGCTCGATGCCCAACCTTCAATGAAGGGACGCCCATTTACACACACATGTCTTTCGAACACTACCCAACTGCGGGGAGGACATGCAGACTCCACACAGAAGGCACCCCCAAGCAAAGCCGAGAATCAAACGGGAGAACCTCTTGCTGTGAGGTAACAACACTACCGCCAAATCAGTTATATGTTTAGATTTATTCTTGGAATTATCTATAATTTCTTTAATATGATTGAGGTTTGCTAAGCTTTTAGATTTAATTGCTAGTCTCTGCATGTTTTTAGGGTTAGTTGAATACGTTTGTAACTTTATTCTCTCTAGATTTATTCCTACTTTGTGTTTCAAAATCTCTGTGTATGTTAGATTCAGTTGTTTTATTTCTGAAATTTTAGTTACATCTTTAGAGTCTAAGTTCTTTCTAAGTTCTTTTTTAATATATCAATCTTTGACTGTATTTTTATTAGCTCCTTGTCTCATTCCTTCCTTTTGTTTAAATAACAACTTTTAATTTTACCATATAAGTATGTTTTTAATGTATTCCAAAGTATAATTCTAGAAGTCTCATTATTATCATCGACATCAAGAAATTATTTTATTTAACAGCCATTCTCAAAAATCCTTTAGTTTAGTGATATATGCAGTTAGTCTCTGCCAAATAATCAGGTCCCTTGGTGTTATGTGCACTTTAAAGAAAATAGCGTTGTGGTCAGATAGTGGACATGAGCTAATTATAACTTCTTGAATTTTGGATAGTAAAATATTGGTAACAAATATCTTATCAATAGTTGTTTGTGTACCAAACCTATAAGAATAATGTGTATATTGAAGGGATTCTGACTCTGTTATATCATAAATATCTCTCATATTTGAAATGCTAATAAAATTTTTAACTTTTTGGCTAGAGCCGACAATCTAAAATTACCATTTTTAGTAGTGTCATTCTTAGAAAGGATACAATTAAAGTCTCCGGCATATATGATGTCTCCTTTAGTTTAGATTAGATTAATTCTAAGTATTTTATTTGCTGTTTCTGCTCCAATACCAGGTATCTAACATATGTTAGCTAAAGTGATATACTTTCTATTTATCTCCAATGTTACCATACTCAATATATCATTTTTGTCTGAATATGAATCAATAATTTTTGGTACAGGCACAGATTTTTCCCACAAGGTCATAGTGCCCCTTTTCTTGGTCTGGTAATGAGATTCAACAAGTATTGAGTATCCATTAAAAAACATTCTATTCACGTATTTTTCTATTAAATGAGTTTCTTGTATAAAGGCAATATCCACTTGGTTTTTAAATACTTACTTAAACTTCCTCTCTTTATATAATTATTAAGGCCATTGGCATTAAGTGGAACACATTTATATGAAGACATATTTAAAGACACAATTTTGTGTTATGAATTCTATTATGGACAAAAATGTAACCTTAAACATAACTAATATATATTCAAAACTATATACAACTCCAAACATGGAATATAATATTTCTGGTTCACTGAGTAAGTCATTGAAACCACCTTCTTCCATTGTCAATCGTTGGCCTTTATCAGTCTTATGCTTCTGCCTTGGTTTAATTAATAGTACAATATACGCCAAAACATATCTCTGCTAATATGTATGAACTCAGAAAAACAATCTAGGAATGGGTTTCAACATGGGTCGAGGAGATGTTTGTAGTTAAGAATAATACGAACACCCCCTCAAACCCATGTTAACACTTCCTAGATTGATTTTCCGACTTCGATTTCGACATTTCACGACCTTCCGTTTTCTTTATATATACGCTTGAAAGGAGTTTAATAGTAAACCGTATAAAACAACTAATCTACCTTTTAAAATATCATTAAATTACATATTGATTATCTCAGATAGACAACTATGAATAGAAAATGAAATAGTTAATAACAGTATCACAAGCCACTCTATTTCAAATGGTGAAGGTTTTATGTCTTTTGGGTAGTAGAACGTTTCTTACTTATTATTGCTAATGAAATAATCAAAAACCTTGTGCTTATATTATATTAGATATTCTAGCTGACTGAATAACACATTTATATCAGACTATCTATAGTTGTTATTATAACTGATAATATGTTTTTGCAATAGAGTATATTAAACATAATAACCTTCTAGTTTTAACTTAACTAGCATTTAACACACATTCCAAGTGAATACAGTGAGAATTATGTTTACCAAAACTTTTCATATCAACTTTTAAGCATATTATAACTGTGTACAGTAATTATGAGGTTCAAGAAAGAAATACCACTAATAACTCTAAACCTTTTCATATCATAACATTAATTTGTGTGAGGCTTATTCTAAATTTCCCTCATCATATATCCTTACTTGATGTATATCACAAAGAAATCAAAAAGTTTGCTTAGTTAACTTTACATATTATGTGTATGAGTTAGGCTATTAGTTGATTCCTGTTCCTTTCCCTTCTTCCCTTCCCTCAAGGAGAAAAAAACATATATACACTTTAGTCTGTCTATATTAGTGCATATGTCTTCAAAAACTTGTATATGTGTAACTTCTGTAATCTGAATTAGCAAATTATCACATATCCATTGAGTTAGCATATAGTTAAAAAAAACTTCACATACATACATTTCTAAACATATGGGTACCATTTTAATTTTTTTGCAAATTGTAGCATAAGCGTATAAACCATGTGTACAGCAATATTTCTTTTTACTGCTATTAGTCTAATTTCAGTTTGCCATGGCAGTTTGGTCATTATAGGAGTATAAGCAGCTATTACATCTATCAGATTATTTGATCATGTTATTTTCATATTCAGGATGATCTTTAAAAAATTATTAATTAAACTTGTAATAAAAATAATTCCCAGTACCTTTTCCTGCTCATTTTAGTAGGGGTTTGCATTCCTGAAGCCTAAATAGACTCCTACAGTCTGATATGAGGCACGGCTACTGAAATCTGGCATATTTTCCGTCGCATAACGTCACTGAGTGATGACAAAAGTTCAAAGGTCAATCTGTCCTTTCCTTCACACTGTAGATTAAAAGGAAAGCTACTGTGTACAATAAATATGGCTGTACTGCACTCGAGACTTTAAGGAAGTGAAGCTTTTGAGCATTCTGGTGGTAAGAAGTGTCTCGAGGGCAGTATTAGCAAAATTCTTACATCTAGGTAAAAGTAAAGGAACTGAACATACACAACCACCGTGCTGATAGTAAAAAGGAAACTATTATGTTAATGGCACCTGCCATAGCCATGCTAACAGCACCCAATGTATTTATAAAGACACTATGAAGACACTATGCTCTTTAAACATGTCAAATCAGTTATAAACATAAAATATAAAATTCTCTACATTTCTAATCTCAATTTCAGTAAAATATAATGGTGTACAAAGCTATTGATTAGGGAATATAAATTATTGCTTTCACCTCTCAATAATAATTCTACTATGAGGGTATTGTGCCTCCAGAATATTATATACCTTATTTCTTCATAGGTTTTAATCTAGATAAAGGAATAATGAATATATATGGAAAACTGTCAGCATTACTTCAGTACTGTGTGACTATATCATAGCTCTCAACCTTCCATCTCCAAAATGAGGAACACTCGCCTTCATAATGTGGAAGAAATGGGCAAAATGTGGAACACATACTAATGGCTTACTAACAACTTCAAATAGGAAGGTCATAGGATGATTAAAATATGCTGGTTTTACTTATAAAGAAGATCATTTAATGAATTAATATGATTCATTTCTATTTACCATGGATTTCACTTAAAAAAAATCCTAACACTGAATGTGTGACAGACACTTTCAATGTGGAACGTTGAGGAACTTCGAGGAACATTAACTTTTTAAGACCCCAAATGATGTACGTCCCTCGTAAGGAGGTACACTTGAGTGGTATGGACTATATATGCTTCTAACCAAGTAATGAGAAACTAGATCCAGTTTAAAACAGCCTGTTCATATAAATTTCTAATTTCTAATTACCAGTGAGATAAAAAAACATATGTATAAGAAGATTTTTACATTTACCTTTGAGTTTGTGCATTTGTTTTTAACACTTACATAGATTATGTCTGCTGGATTATATTACAGATGAAAATTGTTACATTTATTTCCTTTTTAGTTTTTTATTAGTTTTGTCATTTGAGGATAGTTTGCCATTAATAGCATGTCTTTTCAAGCTTGGGTATGAGATGCCCATATCTTCTATTTTATCCAACAGCTTTTCTTGACAAAGTCTGTTACTTGTTCAATGTTGTTAAATAATTTTTGACCATCCAAGAGTGTAATCTTGATCCTTGCAGGGAATAAGATCTGAGCTTTTATATCAGCCTTTTTCAAACTTTTGATAAGAGGAACACATTATTTTCTTTTTATTATTGTAGTGGAAGTGTAGTCATTATCAAACCTTATATTTTTTCCATTGACTTGTATTGGATTTCCTGACCAAGGTGTTCTCAGTACTAAGTTTTTGTCTTGCGTTGATACAAACTTTACTGTAATAGATCTCACTGTAGCTGGATTCTTGGAGAGAGATGAATTGGATAGAGACCTATAAGCCCTCTCAATCCCAAATGAGAAGGACTCAGGAAGATTTAGTATTTTAGGCAGCCATTCATTTAAAACAGGATCATAATACTTCCTTCCATCTTTTCTGGTACTCCATATATTCTGATATTGTTCCTTCTTGATCTGGACTCCAGGTCTTCTACTTTCTCTAATAGTTGGTTTTAGAAGAAATTCTGAGTGTCATTTTCCATCTGTCTCCCATCAATGCCATTTACAGTTTCTTCTATGGCTGCTATTTGATCAGAATGTTTAGTAATAATTTTGTTTAGGTCTCCTATTTGTTTCTAGTTTCCTTTTTCATATTCTCCATATTTTTTTCTAGGTTATCCATTTTCACAGAGAGGTCCTGTATACTGAAAATTATTGTGTGAAGTTCTTTTTTCATGGAACTGTCCTGAGGAGATGCTCTTTTATGACTCATGGCTATATCCAATTGTGTTAGGTTGTAGAACTTCTAACAGGAAATTTCTTGATAAAAGTCTCTGAAAACTTGCATTTCTTCTTTGTAGATAATCCACAATATCAAGAAATATAACGTGAGAAACATCTTAGAAGTTTTTTAAGTTAAAACATAAAAATCCTGTCAAAAACAATCTTTAAAGGCAGAGCATTGGAAAAGGGCTGCTACCACCTTGGCATCTTAGCCACACCCACCATACATGCATTTTTAAACTCATATTATACTCTGAATAAAATTTCTATATGGTTTTACAGGTCTCTGAAGCTAAACTATGTATGTACTTTACAACACTTTGGACCATTAGACTGAATCAAGAACATTCATTGCAGCTTTGTGTAATAATTTTACACTGAAAAGAGTATGAAAGACTTTCTGCTTGAAAAAAAATGTCAACAGTTTTACAATTCTTAATGTTATGGTGGGATATTTAAACTTCAAACATAGAGTAAGATAAAGGTGCCAAATATTCAAAAGCATTCTGAGTATTTACAATGTTTTCCAAAGACTTGATCTACAGAAATAAATGATTTAGAAAATCACAATTGTACTAATTTGCAATGAGTCATGTTGACAATGAATTGCTTTTATCCATCAAGAGTTAAGAATGCATTTCAAAACAAGTCTCTTAAGAGACTAAAAAAATCATGTCAATATTGTTTGTTATATAAATGTTTACAGAACAATAAACAACAATCTGACATGATTTCAGTGGGATGTGCTATATCATCAGACTGCAGTCTTTGTTTGTGTTTTTCGGCTTTTCCCGGTTAGGGGTCGCCACAGCGGAACTCCGGTCCGCTAATGATTGGCAGTTGATTTTTACGTACCAGCTTGCCAGGCCTGACGCACAACCTTCAACGAGGGTACACCCATTCACGCATGTCTCCACGCAGAAGACACTCTAGCTGAGAATCAAACCGGACAGCATCTTACTGTGAGGCGACAATGCTACCGCAGCACCACCACCACGGGTATAACATCAGACTGCAGTCTGGTGCCTGCAAATGGTCCACTGAGATCAGTGTACTACCTCAGGAAATAAATAAATAAATAAATAATAAGCATTCATTATTGTTTAACAACTAATTGTAGTATGTAAAAGAGACTGATGCACTTTGCTGTAGTTTAATTGTAACATTAGATATGAATTCCAGAAGTTACCTTAAAGGTAAAGAAAAATTACCATTAAACATGGCAGCAAATGTCAAAGCAATGCCCAGTAAATGGCTGGAGTCTATTCCCCTAGTATTCTGTTAACTGCTGCTGCTCTATATCTCTGCCTGTGGTGGTCAGTGCAAGTGTGACCATCACCCCCAGATCCTTTTTCTTGTCTGTTGAAATCAGTTCATCTCCCCTTACCTGAGTTGCCATACTTTGCATTTACCTACATGGATCACTATCTATGACTTTTATGCCTACTTGTTCAGCCTTTTCCAAATCTTTCTTTGAGCCTTGATCATCAGTCCCCCAGTGTTGTACCTGACTTTGTTTCATCAGGAAATAACTCGATCTGCTGTTGTGTCTCCATCAGATAATATGTCTAAAACATGCTCACTGATGAGTACTGGACCAATGACTGACACGTGCAGTACTCTAATACCCTCCTTCTTTATTCCTGACACTTTTTCTCTCAGCACAATCCTCTGTGTCTTACCATTCAACCAAGTATCAGTCTGTTGCCTTAGTTTTGATGCTACCCACAGCCTCTGTGGTCTGTATAGTAGCCTTCTGTACAGGACAGAGTCAAAGATTATGGTGAGGTCCATGTAGGCCATGTCTACTAGAATCCCTTGCCAAATTCTGCTGTAATCCAGTCAAAAGCTGAAACTGGTTTGACTTACAGTTTTTTTCTTGCCTTAGTTGTTCTGGAGATTTTTGTCTTTCAGGACTGTAACCAGCCTTTCCTCAAGATTCTGTTCATGATTTTCTCTGCTAGACTTTTGGCTTTTCCCATTTAGGGGTCACCACAGGAGAACTCCGGTCCACTGATGATTGGCAGTAGATTTTTACGGTGCTGAGTTGCCAGCCTGACACCCAACCTTCAAAGAAGGCACGCCCATTCACACTCGCACCTACCTGCATGTCTTTAACGTCACTCGACAGTGGGGAGGACCTGCAGAGTCCACACAGAAGGCACTCCAGACGAGAATTGAATGGGAGAACCTCTTGCTGTGAGGCGACAACACTAACCGCTGCACCACCGCAGCTATTACATGATTTTTCCTGCTACTGCTGTTAATTTGACAGACCTATAGTTCCCTAGATGAGTTCTGCTCACTCCCCCTTGTCAGAGATGCCACACTTGTTGTCTTCTAGTCCTTGAGCACTTTTGAGGTGTCTAGTGGTCTAGTGGTCTATTTCAAGCATCCATCAGGGAATCTACCAACACATTTTCGACTAGGTCCATGTGTTTTTTCATTCCTTAAGGAGGACAGTTCTCTCTCAGCTTTCTCTATCTTGCTGTCTACTCACCACTCCTTCCAGCATGATGTGGTCCCCTTCTGTTCTTCATAAGAAGAAGAAGAATATTAATTTTCATCCAGTACCTGCTTTAGTGTTGTACTATAGAAGTAATGATCATGGAGGTTCCCCAACAAAATCCCAAATCCCATCTCCCTGACAAAAAGCATTTGGTGCTCTGCTTGCTGCAAAAACACACACTAATTATTTATTTGTTTATTTGTTTGCAGGAGAGCAACCCTCTGTAGCTCCTTCTAAGAGAATTTCCCCAACATACCCCTATATATATGTACACTAGATCTAGGGCTGTACATCTGTACAACCGCAGAGAGGAAAGTATCTCATCAAAGTTGGCTGGAAGGAGCAATAATTTAGGCAGCCATTTTGGTGGTTCAGGATCTTTGTTATGCCTGGCCCTTGTGCACCTGTCCAACAATAACCCATAGATGGGGCATGCAATGGTTCTCATGTCTCAACCAATCAGGGACAAATATGAACAGAATCAGGGACAATTCTAGAAATAATAACAGAAAATCAAGGACACTTTTAAAATATTAGCACTATTAACTTGTGGCATTGACAAAATAGGAGAATGTGAATTAATATGCATTTTCTGAACTAAAAAGTCTATAAATTTAATTGCTATCATTATTTATTAAGTGCAATTCACCACCTTTTCTTCAACAGGCACCAGTTTTAGAGGATATTAAAAGAGATAGACCTAAAATTTGAGTCAAAATCAGGGACGTGCCTGAAAATCAGGGACAGCTGAGTGATGAACCACCCCTCACTCTAACAAGGGGCTGGTGTCAGTAGAACTTCAACAACAGGAGGCACTACATTGTTATTTTCCCTGGTCTCCACCAGGGAAATCAGCACTGGCATGTATGCCCCTGACTAGACTCTTCTTTCTCCTTAGCACGGACATATCCTTTTTCTCTGCCAGCGCCATCTGGCACCTGAGCTGTTAGTTGAATGCAGTTCATCTTGGCCATATTCAGGCTTTTGTTCCTCTATGCCACTGGTTTGGGCAGAGAAGTAATCATTTACATAATGCTGTTATGTATCAGTGGTAATTTACTGAAAGCTATTGTACAGCCGTGATGATTTACATAATGCTGGCATGCAAGAGTAGTGATTCACAAAATGCTGTTAGACAACAGCAGTAATTTATGTAATGCTGGCACACAACAATGGTAATTTAAAAATGCTTTTGCAGAAAATTTGGTGATTGCTTAATGCTGGCAAGCAACAGTAGTGATTTAAATAACAGTGTTGTACATCAGTTGTGGTTTTACATAATGTTACCATGCAGTGGTCATTTGCAGAATGCCAGTGTTGAGTGCTGCTGTTATAACTGTGGTGGTTTACAATAATGTGTGCATGCAGCACTAGTTACCTACAAAATGCTGTTGTGCAACAGTGGTGACTTACAAAATGGTGGCACTGGCATGCAACTGCAGTTATTCAAATAATGCTGTTTTGCTGTATAATAAGATGTGGTATTCACAAAGTAGGAAGACAGAATGACTCTGCACTGCCAAACACATGTAACAATGCTGTTTGACAAAGCTCCTTATTGAAACATGAGCACTGCTAATGCTGAGTGCTGACACACCACAAAAAGACTGAAAATGCAGGAGAAAGATATCAAACATAATTTTTCTCCTTTAACATAAATAAACATAATTATTGTAGGGGGTAATCTCCCTGCACCTTCTGATGTGGAGGCAAACCCACCACACCCCTAGACTTATATATATCAAATCCAAGATTGCCATACCACAGTTAAAAGGGAATATTCCAAGAAATGGCCATCTCAGACTTAGTATATGTATGTATGCCTGTTTTTGTTCATGCAGTCACTGTATTCTTTATAACATTATGAATTACAGTTTCCAGTTAGACAACAATCAGGGTTCATCTGATGACACATAGATTGGGCTTCCAGGTGCAGTGCTCAGTGGCCCATGTTGACAGCTGCCTAGGAAGTTGTGATTAAATTACTAGATGTCAGCTTTTCTAAGGGGTGGGGAAGGACTAGTGCTGTTGCATACTATCCCTGGTGAAGACCGCAGTCTATGACTTTGCAGGCTTGCATGTTTTAAGGAACTATGATTGGTGACATACACTAACACACATGCAAGTGTTGTGCAAAGGGAAAGACACACAGCTTGTTGATATCACAGGGAAAGTCAGGCAGAAAAATCCTACCCAGCTGTAGTATGAACCTGTAGCCCACTCACAGATCCCTTTCTTTTAAAATGACTCAGACATGTTAATCAAAAGATGGTCTCTCCTGGGTGGCAGGGAGGTCCATGCTGTTAACAACATACCCCCTTGTCAGCAAAAATTATAAGCTGGTTTGGAATCCAGGACTGCTACAGTAAGCAAAGTTTAGCAAATATATGACAAGAAAATGTGTGCTATAACTATGCATTGTATTTTCAGTTTAGAATTATGTGCAGTATAGCAACTCTTAGACAGACTCGCTTGTTGTCTGTCTCACTATACCTCAATGAAACCTGTATCTTCAAAACTTTTAACATGTCTCTGCTCTTTATAACCTGACAGTATAATAGAAAATAAAATGCAGGTAATCACAGCAAGATCTAACTACTTAAACATCTTGGTATGCACAGCGCAAAATGTGGCTTTTTGTAAAACAAGATTTCAGAAGTTCTTACGATCACAGGAATTGCAAGGCAAGTAAGTTATAAGACTGTTTGCAGATTGTTAATACCCATATGTGCCCCACGTATTTGCAGAATGAGTTGTTTGCTTTACAAAGATCTAAGAAATTAATTAAGGTTTTGTAGATTATGGAAAGGAATGGACGACTCAGATCTCCATATAGAGTTTGTAAAAGACCAAGTGAAGAGACAAGATTTCAAGCCTGTCTTAGTAGCCAGGGGTCTTTAGACCAGTGATCTATTTGGTCAAAAATGACCATGGTATTTCTATGTGACGTAGCTGTACAACTGTGCACCAGAGGGTGAATTTTACTCTATAAATGGTCTAATAAGAACAGAATACAGTGAAAAGATAATTTCTTTACACTTGGATGTAATACCTTTAATAACAGTTGTGCTAAATAGAATGACTTCATCACTACCAATGCTACATAGCTGTCAAAAGAAATAGAGAGGGAGTTGTCAACCTATGTGTCAAGATCCCTGATTACCATATCAGTTTGCAGCAGGTGCTAGGCATGTTATAAGCTATAGACAAGAGAATTGTTTGCCAAATGCAATAAATTCACTTTTTTGCATTTAATTTTAGTTCTTTTTTCAGTATACCATTGGTGAGTGAGGATTAATTTTTGATGTGGCAAGACCATACCAAGGGGTGATCATGCAATAAAACCTAGCTCATACTTATCAGGAAATTTCATTAACCATGGATTTACAGTTTATAATTCAGAGATGTATATGCATAAAAGGAGAAGTTCCAGCTCCAGTCCCTGAGGTGCACTGCTAGTTGTTTTATTGCTTTCTGAGGTTGTGCTTCTATGTGACTTCTGTCTTTTTGACAGTTTGCTATTCACCTCACCATGCAGGTGCCCACATTTAGGTCTGTTAACTTATTTATGAAAATAAGAATGATGTTGAAAGCCTTAGCCAGACACAGATAAGTTGTCTAGATTGAGTGATCACTGTCCACAGCCACAGCCTCAGCATTCTTCTCAGAGACATTACATGAGTAATGTAGACATAATCTCCATTTGACAAAGTCAAACTGCTGAAGGTCTAGATGAATGATAACATTAATATTGCAATTCACAAAGTCAGATATGATACACTGCATGATATTCAGGGTCTTGCAGATTAGACTGCTTAGACTGACAGGTCTATAGTTCCTGGATTCAGTAGTTGGCGTCCTTTTATGAAGAGACATCATGATAGCAGTTCTCCATATGGGGACATACCCTGTGGCTAAGCTTAGTTTAAATAAATTTAGTAGAGATTACACAAAGGTGCATTTGGCACTATTTATTAGGTAGACAGGTAAGTTGTTTCGTCCCACTGAAGTAGTATGTTTAGTCTTTGATTACATTGTTAAGGCCTTAGATGCTGTTAGTGATTTGGGGATGTGCAGAATATTGATGACCATTTCCTGAATAAAGTTCACATTAAATTTATCTGCCAGAATGTATGCCACGTCCTTTGTGTCTGAGTGTGTAATGCCATTTTGGATTAATTCAAACCACTGCTGGGTATTGTTTTTTTTTTTTTAATTTTCAGATGTTGTTAATGAAGGATGTGTAATTTTCCCTGGATTTTGGTGTTAGTTTCAGTTTATGTTTAGTTTTACATTCCCTTTTAGAAGCATTTAGTGCTTTATTGATCCATTTGACATAGTCTTTAATGTGAGGAAATTTTGAGTTATTGTAGGACTTTAGAAGTTTTTCTTCCTTTTTTATATAGACTAGTGGAGTGCTATGGTGTTATGCTTTGGAACCTAAACCAGAATACAAACTGAGTGACAACAGACATGGCTATGTAAAATAAACCAAAGAGGTTTTATTATACCTTAGTAAGCACTTTTGTGTTAACCTCAATGCTTCATCAGACTTTAAAAATACACAGATTAACACTCACTATTTAAAATCCAAAGAACAAACCAGAAACTGATTCCATTTATGACATCATATCAAGCTATCCAATCAGCTGCAGAAGCTCTAACAGCAAATTAGACAGTACACCATCTACCAATGTATAGTAAAAAATAAAACAAACTGTAATTTCTAGTATAACTTAAATATATATAAAAAACTATTTATCTACTCATCACCTAGTTCTAACAATATATATGTGATTTACCAATCCATGTAACCCCATACGAATCGCAGAAGGAGTCATTACTGGGCACAATGTGGGTGCTGCAAAGAGCACTTTTGTTTGACATCAAAGATTGAAACAATACTTATTTCATGAACTTTAATTGTACTTTGAATTAGGAATGGGGTTCATTCCCATCATGGTATTGGAAACCCAAAAGATATAGGTTCATAGGTTCATAGGTAGGTACTAGGCTATCGGCCCTAGGGCCCATACAAGCCTAGCCAAAAAATGTACCGTGGCTTTCGCCACCCAAGAAATTTATTTTCCTGTGCTCCTGTCGAGCAGAGCCACAGAAATGATCCCTGGGGTGAATTTCCCATTTCCCATCCAATCATCAAGATTTTTCTTGAAGAGTGCTAATGAGGAGCTCTGTTTGACATAGATAGGTAGTCTGTTCCAGAGTATGGGAAGTCTCTGGGACAGGAATCTATCCCTCCAGCATGTTCTGTTTATTGTGGTGACAAGGTTTAGGTCCCTAGAGCGTGTAGCTCGGAGGGATTGGGATTTCTTTAAGTGGAGCATGTCCAACAGCTCTGGGTTTGACATAGCTTTGTATGTTAGGCAGAGATTGCCCCTGAGTAGGCGATATGCAATGGAGTAAGGCTGTAGTTTTTTGAGATGGTCTGCATAGGGCATCTGTTTGAGGCCAATAATCCTCTTTGTGAGGTATTTCTGTGGTCTTTCCAGTTGTTGTAGATGTCTTGTGAGGTACATACCAAAAGGGGCATTGTACACTATAATGGGTCTAATGAGTGATGAGTAGAGGGGAACAATGACCTCTTTTTTTCTGAATGAGAATCCTTTTGTGATGAGATGAGCCATGCAGAAGGATTTCCTGACCACTGTGGCAATGTGATTATCAAAGGAGAGACTACTGTCCACCTGTGTCCCAAGGTCTCATCACATTTTTGGCATTAAGTAGACTACCAGCTATGTGGTAGTTCAGGGGTACAGAGTTTTTACCAAAGGGGTTGATAATACACTTTTTGGCATTGAGCTTCAGACCATGGCTTTGACACCAGGTATCTGTCTCAGTGAGGCCCTTTTGTAGTTTGTCCACATCATTAGGAGTTTCGATTATGGCTCCTAGTTTGCAGTCAACTGCAAACTTTGTTAGCCAAAGACCTTCTGTGTTGGCCTGCACTTCAGAGAAGTAGATACCAAACAGGAGAGGACCCAGGACTGAACCCTGTGGTACTCCACTTGTCACTGGTCTGATGTCGGATTTGGAATCGCTACTTTCACAGTGTGGGTTCTGTCCATGAGCCAGTTGGCAACCCATCTTGTGACATAGGGATTTATACCTAGTTTAGTGAGCTTATCTATAATTCCAGAGTGGGGGATGGTGTTGAAAGCCTTGGCGAGATCTAGATAAGCTGTGTGAATGATTTTACCCTCATCTATGGCTTTGGTGACAGCTTCAAAGAAGTCAATCAGGTTTAGGAGACATGATCTGCCTTTTACAAATCCAAACTGGGTAGGGTCCAGAGTTTGGAGATTGCCAATGTCTTTGTTTATGAGTTCTACAATGATACATTCCATGGCCTTGCAGACCAGGCTCGTCAGGATAATGGGGCAGTAGTTCCCGGGGTTCATCGTGGCTCCCCCTTTGTGGAGTGGGATAACCGTTGTGGTGCGCCATTCAGTGGGTACAAAGCCTGAGGTGAGGCAATGATTGAACATGGTACTTAGGTAGGGTGCCAGTTCATTCTGTAGTTCATGTAGAATGCAGCCTGGGATATTGTCAGGTCCCATGGATGCTGTGTTCTTGGCTTTGGAGAGTGTGTTTTTTACCTGGGCAGCCATGATTATAGGAACTTTGCATTCTTCCAGGATAGAGATGGGCCCTCTAGGGGGTGAGAGGGGGTAAAGTTAGCACTGAACCTATCTTCTAGGATGTTGGCAATATCAGTTGGTTCTGTATATTTAGTGCCATTGTGCTGTACCTCAGAGCAGATCTGAGTGTTCCCATTTAGATTCTTGACATAGCTATAGAATGCTTTGTGGTTGTCTTTAGAGTCAGTGGCAATTTTGTTTTCGTAACTAGCTTTGGAGGATTTTATGAGGGATCTCAGCTTCTTACTGAGGTTGACCAGGGAGTTCCTCCAGTCATGGGATTTTACTCTTTTTTGCAACAGTTTCTTTCTTCTGTTGTAGAGTTTGTTTATGGCAGAGGACCACCAGATTGGCTTCCTTTTTTGGAGGATAACATCTTGGTTCTATTAGGGACAGCATGATCCATGCACTCGTGTAAGTGCTTATAAAGTGCATTTGTGTAGGATTCAGCAGTCATACCTCTATTGTCCGTCTGCATGGGTGTCATGAAGTTTGCCACTTCTGTCTTATGAAGTGTGAAGTTGGCTTTGGAGAATTTTTTTACAATGGTTTCCCTAATTGGGGCTGGGGGTGAGATGTGGATGTCTAGGCTGATTAGCTTGTGGTCGGATCTGACCAACGAGGAATTGTCCTCTAGTGTGGAACACTGATTTCCCATGTTGGTAATGACCAGGTCTAGGATATTGCTGCCCCTGGTGGGGGTGTGAATAAGTTGATCCAAGTCGTTGGAATTTATGAATTCTAGAAAACGTTGAGCAAAAGAGTTGGTACATGAGTAGTTTTCCCAGTTAATGGTGGGGTAGTTGAAATCGCCCATTATTAAGGTATTGGGTTGTACCCTAATACTTTCAAGTGTATCAAGAAATGAGGATTGTGAATCCTGGGGCATGGTGGGGGGTCTGTAGCAAGGTACAATTTGGATTGCGGTCTTGCCCAAAATTAGTTGCACTTGGATAATCTCAGATGCATTATGGAGAATGGAGAAATTAAAGAGATAAACTATATATCTGTTTGGTCATGGTAGGATATACAAGTCCATAGCCATTAAGTAGAGTTCCGTGAGACTCAAAAAAGGATCACCAGACCAATAGATTGTAAGAATTGCATAATAAAGTGACTGAATGAATGCTTAATATCTTATGTATACTTGCTTAATGTAACTCTCTATGAAAATAAAACATGTAAAAGCTGTAGGTTCCTATCTGTTTCATTTAGAATTGCTAGGTATTTCCAACATACAAAATTCAATGCTTAAAAGTTGCTATATCCCAAAAAAGAAAAGAAGAAAAACACAGTACAGTCAATTCGTTGAGCATAGTCAGATTTTATTCTTAAGCTTTTAAGTTTCATGAGTATACATGGGCTTTGCCTATAAAGATTGTGATTATAATAGCACACCTGCTTAGATCTTTACTGTGAAGTTTTATGAATGCAGGTACCCTAGCATTTATTCTTTATTCTTCTATCTATTGTTGTTAGATAGGTGATTCACTTATGTTGCAGAGGCAGCAGTTTGTTTTTAATTGGTTTTCATGGTATGCATTTAGGTATTTTTACATTTTGTTGCAGTGCTGTGCTATGCCCAAGGAACTGACTGTAGATAAGTAGTTTTTTATATATATTTAAGTTGAGGTAGAAATTATAGTTTTTTTATTTTTTACTATACATTGGTAGACAGTGTATTGTTTAATTTGCTGTTAGAGCTTCTGTAGCTGATTGGATAGCTTGTTATGATGTCATAATTGAAATTATTCTTTGATTTGTTTTTTGGATTTTAAATAGTGAGTGTTACTCTGTGTATTTTTAAAGTCTGATGAAGCACTGAGGTCAACATGAAAATGCTTACTAAGGTATAATAAAAGCTTATTTGGTTTATTGTACATAGCTGTGTTTGTTGTCACTCATTTTTATTGTGGTTTTGCTTCTTGCATACTGGTGTGACTTCATCCCAGCTGTGCGGTTGTTTTTACTTTTTTGGACTTACATAGTTTAGAACCTGTTATACAGTAGAATCCTGCTATAATGGACTTCAAGGGATCTGGCAATGTAGTCCATTATATCCAATGTCCACTATATCCAGAGGTGGTCTTGCCACACACAAAGATATACCTACAGGCCTCCTTGCTATGATGCTGCACTCTAGTATGTATAGTAGGTCAATGGGGGCATCCATTTATGACATCCACACAGACTGGAGGAGGGGAGGGCCAATGTTGACACATGGACAGGGGGAAGTGTCCAAATCTGTCTACAGATGCTATAATATTTCTACAAATACTATAATGTATTACTGATAAGCAAAGTAATCACTCAGTCAACAGAAAATCTTGCACTTTTTACTTTAGTCCAATATGTGTTAGGTGTCACTAAGTTATAATATTTTTATGTGTATGTACTGTAATGTATTACTGATAAGCAAAGTAATCAGTCAGTTTCTTCTGTACTGCATTTCCTTCTGCTATTTTAGCCACGTATGCATCTAATTTCCCAATGCAAGTCATCATGACATCTGACTCAGCTGGGTCACTGGGGTGAATTTTCAATTTAACATTGCAACATTATCAGTGCAATGTTTGCTTTACATGTTGATGGTGGAGGTGCCACTGGGACCTCATCATCACTGGATTCATCATCCCTTTGTGCACAATTGACACCTGCAGACTTCGCCTTAACTTCTGGTACAATGTCGTGCTCAGTTAGTACAGATGCTGTCTGGGCCTGCTCATCAATTACAAGAAATTCTTCCAATGATGTATTCAGGTCCAGGAAGTGCAGTTCTATCAGTCATTCAAAGATGTTGCCACAGTCAGGGGCTGCTGTAGAGCTGTGTGGTACTGGATGATCATTTGTGGTCTGAACATTCTTGACAAACCTTGCCTTCTTAAAAAAATTGCTGACTCTGCTAACTTTTATTTCATTCTCCCAAACTGAATGTGCCAATGTAGACTCTGGACTACATCAACTGCAAAACTGTCCAGACTGCTGTTCTTAGTGGCCATGATAAGTTTCCCCAAAAGTCACTTTCAGTACAGAACTTTAATGTTCCGGATAATTCCCATGTCACATGTCTGAAGATGGCTGGTACAGCTGGGTGGTAGAAACTCCAGTTGTATTGCTTTAAGCTGTTGGGCAACAGCTGGATCATGTGAGCTATAGTTATCAATGATAATCAGTACATGCCATTTTTCCTTGGCAAACATTCTGTCCAATCCTATCAGCCACTTGCTGAACAGACTGGCAGTCATCTATGCTTTGCGGTTGCTTCAGTACTGCACTAGCAATGACTTCACACCCTTGAAACATCGTGGGTTAGCAGACTTACCAATGGATAACAGTGGCAGCTTTTCAGGTCCATCCATATTCACAGTAAACAATAAAGTAAGATGCTCTTTGCTTCTCTTGCTGCCAAGGCAAGTGTCTCCTTTTAATGTCATTGTGTTGTCTGATAGCAGCTTAAAGAACAAACCTGCTTCATCTGCATTGAAGATGTTATGTTCATCATATTGGTCTAGCAACTGTGCTAGTTTATTTTGCAGCCGGTCCTTGGCCAATTCTTGTGGTACAGACCCTGATTCTCCACTCAGAATGAGGAATAAGGAAAACAGCTTGGCATTTCTTAAACTGATCAAACAGCCATTACTGCAGTTAAAATGCCATGACCAAGCTCACAGGCAAAACTAGCTGCCTTCTCTTTTAATATTGCACCAGACACAGGCACACCAACTGAATGTGCTTGCTTTAACCAAAGGAAAAGAGCATCTTCTATGTCATCATTGTAGACTTTTGCATTTTCTTGCTACTGTAATTTACACAGTTAATCCAATTATCAATAACTGTCGAATTGCTAAGACCATACCCGCATACAATGTCAGCCTGTGTTTTGTTTTTTTTTCTATTAAAATGACAATTTCACATTTTAACTCTAGAGTTATTGAGCACCTCTTTGAATTAGCTGACATCTCTGTCATTTCACACAAAACAGCACATGTGTAAATGATAAGCATGTGTATTCCACTATAACTGAATAAGACAAGCCTATCAGCAGTCTGATATAAGCAAAATTCCCTTATAAGTGAGTCCATTACATCCGACACCTTTTCTTCACATTTATGCGAGTGTGCAGCTGGGACCTGTGGACCTTCTCTGTCATAGCCAAGTCTCCGTTACAACTGAGTCCATTATAACTGTATTTGGTTCTAGTAGGGAGTGCCAGGTCTAAACTCTTTCCCAGGTGGGAGTAGAACTCTATTCCTTCAGTAGCAGCTGAAGCTGCATGGGGGCTGATGACATTACAAATGCATTTATAAAACTCATCATAGAGTTTAGATTTGTTCTTTTTACCCTTTTGAAGACCTTAAATTAGGATTTGTTTTGGGGTGAGATTTTATGTTCACATTTAACCACGAATCGGGATAGACATGGTACATAAAAGGACTATACTTGCGAAGACAATAGGCCTGATTCATAAATGTGACCACAAAGTATACACTCATCATAGAGTTTAGATTTGTTCTTTTGACCCCTTTGAAAACCTTAAATTTGGATTTGTTTTGGGGTAAGACTTTATGTTCATATTTAACCAGGAATCGGGATAGACATGGTACATGAAAGGACTGCACTGGTAAAGACAATAGGCCTGATTCATAAACTTGACCACAAAGTATAGACTCATCATAGAGTTTAGATTTGTTCTTTTGACCCCTTTGAAGACCTTAAATTCGGGTTTGTTTCAGGGTGAGACTTTATGTTCATATTTAACCAGGTATCAGGATAGACATGGTACATAAAAAGGACTGTACTGGTATAGATAATAGGCCTGATTCATAAACGTGACCACAAATTGCACACTTTCTGAACTGAAGAACAGCTCTATCACAATGCTTGTTTATTCACTCAGAAAGATTGCACTAACCCCCGGATTTACTAATCTTCCATGCAGGACTAGCTTAGTCCTGCATGGAAGGGACCGTTTAGGAGCAGGATGGCAGCGTGCCATGCATATTAATAATGTGCGCTGCCCGAGCTCCTAGGTTTACACGGAGTGTGTAAGAGTGCAGGGTGTGTCTCAGAATAAACACACCCCCGCAATGTAGAACAGCAGAAAGGGGTAAGAAATGAGTGAGACCGCTCATAGGTGTCTGCATATCCCATCCAACAGTCCCCCATGTGTACAACAGCAACAATACATTTAAATAAAATGAAGAAACCTATTGTTTTTTCTATAAAATCTGATTACAGATAACCGTAGGTGTGCAGGTGTACTTGTTGCTTAGCTACAGTTAAAGCAGCTTAAAAGGCTGAAGAGGATAACAAGGAAGATATATGCAAATGAAGCAGCACAGCAATAGTGTAGTGGGTAGAGCATTCACCTTACGAGCAGGTATTCCCGGTTTGAGTCCCACTGCAGCACATTCCATTTTACAAGGCAAAGCACTTTATGACCAATATTTTTGTTGCATAACCCACTAAATAACATATATTTATGAACTGGAGTACTGCAGTAAATGCACATGTGAGGTGTCAGTTTCATAATGAATAAGGCACTAGTAAGCAGGTCTAAGCACAAATAAGCAGTAGTAAACATATTTAAGCACTAGTAAGTAGCCTTAAGCCCATTTGCACAGTGGTAAGCAATGCCTACACTGGCTAAGCAATTCTAAAGCTAACTCTCTGTAAGTAGATGTAACTGCAGGTTAGCAGTGCTTACCGTCGCGCAAACCCACTTACAACTGCTCAGTCAAAAGTGCCTTAATCACTTTGTATCCAATGGTCCTTGTTCTGCCCATTAACAAAATAAACAGCCATGCAGGTCTCAAACCCAGGACCCTGTACACCATAGTGCCAGTAGTTATCCACCAAGCCATCACAGAAGTACAGAAGAATAAGGTAGTAACAAACAAGTCCTCACCATAGTATAACCAAACTGAACCTGTGAAAGGCATCAGTAAACAGTCATATGTGCCATAACCCACTACATAACATAAATATGTGAACTGGAGTACAGCAGTAAGCCCAAAAGTAAGGTGTAATTGTAACAGAGTGTTGAAGTCCCCAATAAAACACAAGGACCCCATAGACTGTACGTGCACAATAATCATGGATACCGGGCAGATATATAAGATGTAATGAATAAGAAATCAATGCCAAAAAGGAAATATAATGCAAAGTCCAATGTAAGTAATGCTAAACATTGCACAGGCCAGCTTAGGGGGTGTGAGCAATGTGTAGACCAGCTAACTCTTTCTGCCCAGTGGTATACCCCTTTAAATAATGCCAACCTTAGGTAAGCAGGTTTGCCCATAGCTTAGCCTTTTCAAAACTGACCAATCATGGAAAAGTGTGGGAAATCGGCTCTACTTAAACCCAAGAGGCAGGAATACATCTCATAACTGGTCATAGCTTTCCCTTGCAGGCACTATGGCAGTAAGGAGAGAAGGATTGCGCTTCCAGGCACAGCGCTGGTGCATCCAGGAGTCCAAGGTCATGACAGGACTTCTAGTTAAAGACCATGCATGGAGACTGCTGCAGGGCCAGTACCAGGGCTCTAAATATAAGGCAGAGACCTGGGACCATCTCGTCCGTGACCTCACCAGTGCCACTGGCATACCCTGAACTAGTGTGCAGGTCAAGCCTTACTATGCTGACCTGAAGTGTAAGAAGGGGGACCTCTTGGAGGAGAGACTCAAGAGGCTAGAGCATCAGGGGATGTTCCAGGTTTATGTAAGTATCACCCCAGTATGTGTGTAATAAGTGCCAGCTCAGGTATATCATGGATAGGTATGGCTAAATATTCCTCTTATGTCCCCCACAGCTGCATCAGAGAGGGCTGTGAACCAGGAGGTCCACATCAGCCACCTGGCATGGTTGTGACGTGAGGCAGGTCAGTAATAGTCATGCTTTTACTGTCATAGGAAATAAAAATAAAAGTAGTAGTAAATTAATTGCTAGTATAAAACCCATATTGTTTAAGGCAAGTACTGCATACACTAGAGAAAATGGCAGAAAGAGTCTCATATTGTTTGTATGGCAATAAAAGTATGATATTCTGACAAAACAGCTCTAACTGCTGGACTGCATGTGTATATTCTGGTATCATATGGTAATGTAGATTTGCAATCATGTAATAGTACTATAGTATTAAGCACTGTTACCCACACCATGCACCATAAATTGAATATGTAGGAATGCCGGTATATAACAGGTGTAATCCCCAGAAGCCATTTAGTACAACTGAGAGACACACAGACAGTAAACATAGAAAATGCTAACAGCAAAAAATGAATAGCACATGCAACTGAGATGTGAACTGTTATTTTTTTAGCACGCACAGCCACGGTTCAAATCCTGCTAGTGGTAGTAGTCTGCATACAGAATTATATCCCACAACTGTACAAATATGTCCAGAATGTCTATTAAAGTGGCCCATATCTATTGCCTATCAACCTGTCCCCCTGGGAAATCAGTGGGATGATCCCAGACGTATAGGCAGCAAAGAGGAAATACAACTGATTGACACACATCTATGACAATAAACCTGGCACACTAGCAACTCCCCAATACCTTATGTAACTAAGAAGCCACATATGTCCCATTTACACCCCAACTTGTTAAGCTGTGGTCAGAGTGTGTACAGTAACAGAGTGAGATGTATGTGCATAATAGTAATGTGGAACCTGGTACTGTGCATGGGAGCATTCAGGTAGTGCTAATAAACATTCCTCCCACATATCTGTCAGATACCAGCACTGTGCCCAGAAATACAAGAATGATATACAGTTGCTCTGAATAATGAGGTATTACACATCACTGTCACCCACACTGTCCTACAACATATAACTGTCTAGGAAATCTGTATAAGAGTGTTGTTATACAAGGTCAGAATGCATAAGCACAGTGGATTAATAAGACAGAAAGCAGCTTGGAGATATATAGCAATATCAATATAGCAGACACAACTGCGATGGACAGTGTTTAAGTTGTAGCAGACACAGCCATGATCTGAATCCTGGGAGTGGACTTAGACTGCATACAGATTCATACCCCACAACTGTACACATGAGGACAGAATGTCCAGTGTATGTGCCCATATCTGTTGCTCCCTGTCCCCCTGGTAAGTCTGTGGGATGATCCCAGATGTATAGCCAGCAAACAGGGAATACAAGTGATTTTCAACCATCATAAGAACACACCTGTCACTGTAGCAACCCCCAAAACTGTTAGGAGAGTAATATTTCAAGTATGTCCTATCTACACTCCAATGTTGTCAAGCTGTGACCAGAGTGTGTACAGTAACAGAGTGAGATGTATGTGCATAATACTAATGTGTAATCTGGAACTTTGTGTAGCAACAGTCAGGTAGTGCTAACAAACATTGCTCCCACAGGTACGCTGGATACAAACACTGTGCTGAGAAATACAGACCCATATCACCTGTACTGGAACTGTCCACCCTGGTATTGTAGGGGATTGTGAGTGTTGCAGTTTCTCTGAATAAAGTATTACTGGTCACTGTCACCCACACTGTGCTACATAATATAACTGTGTAGGAAAGCATGTATATGTGTGCGTCAGGTTACTAAATGTGGAAGAGGGCAATATTCTAGATATGTCCAGGCACACCAGCATGTAGTCAACACATGGTCAGAGTCTGTGCAGAAAGAGTTGGATAGCATAGTGCAAAACATCAACCCGGAATTCAGGCATATGTTTACAAACAGTTAGTCAGTGTTAACAAACATTCCTTCCACAGGTATACCAGGTAAGAGGTGTATACTGCAGGTAAAACCGGTTCATGTGTAATGATGATGACAGCCATATCACTGCCCAAAATAAGGCTATAGGGTAGTGTAGTAAGACTTGTAAGGTACAGATAACAGCACTGACTAGGAAAGTAATGTGGACTACAGGAATATACTACTTGTTAATTGACATCTTTCACCCCACCACCTTATCTCCAACAATAATCAACATACCCACCCCAACTGGTATGTACTGACTCTGATAATGTCCAGTTGTTTGACAAATATTTTAATGGTTCCCATGCATGTGCCATATTGAATTATTCCAACATTGATGGCATGGTGCCATCAATGTACCTGCATGCTGTTCTTATTATCACTGTGGTCCCATATATGCATGAGTTTTGTTTGCTGTGCAACTGTTCCATATATGGTGTCTGGGTTAATGGAAATATCTATGCATCCTGTTATACCTAACCCTGGAATGTATTGACTATACTAACCCATATATGATGATGAAATCTAAACACTATAGCACACTCGGGAAGGCCGGTCCAGAAGGACTCACCACTCCCACCTCAGCTGGCCAAGGCACCGGGCACCAGCATGTCTGGGGCCCAACCCCGGACCTCCCTGTCCATTGGTCCTGCACCACCTTTGGGTGGAACTGCCTCGGGGATGGGACTCGGCACCTGTCACTCATTGCCAGGTCAGGGTCATGGTGCGTAGTGCGATCAATGAGCAGTTTGGTGATCTTCTACGCCAGCTTGAGGGCTGTGTGTTGTGATTAGAGAGTCAGCCTGGCTCTGTGGCTCAGCCCTCAGCACAGCCACCTTTGGGGATGAGAAGGTGCAGTGGTGACTGCCAATGTGTGGGGATCTCAGTCCCACTGTTACCACTAAGGGGTTTGTGGGTTTCCGATATCCCAAAACCCCTCCCCATCAAGGTGTTTACCCCCCACATGTGTCATATACCACCCCTGTATGCATCTTGTGTGTCTGTCTGTTAACTTACCCAACCTACCTCCCCAAATATACCTACTACTGCTCCCCAACATTCCACTCTCACCTGAAAAAAAAAGGGCAATCTGTTCCCACAAAAAAAATCTTGCCCCATACATAGCTGTCCATTTCACACGTGTCCACTGGACACATGTAATCCGGTTTAATTGGCATCACAACTTATTATTGTTGTCGTCACCCCCTCTCCCAGTGGTTTGAGTGTCCAAATCTACCTTCAAATTCAGTGTATATGCACAGCTGTTGCTGTGGAAGAAATGGGCAGCTATGGACCTTCCCTACACCCTTCCTGCACATCCCTATATATTTTCCCCTACTGTCATTGTCTCTTTGTGCCCCTTTTTCACCACTTTCCTATTAACCCTTTTTTTATTCTCTTTTAAAGAAATTAGTGTGGGGGTAAGCAGGAGTAAATACTTTTAAGCAGCAGTATACGGGTCTAAGCCTATTTGTGCCGGGGTAAGCAATGCCTACACTGGTTAAGCAATTTAGATGCTAAGTGAGTATTAGAAATTGTAACTGGAAGTTAGCAGTGTTTACCTCTGCGCAAACACGCATAAATCCACTTACAACTACTTTAAAGTGCCTAAATCACTCTGTATCCAACGGCCCATGTTCTGCCCAGCAACAAAATAAACAGCCTCTGTAAGTCTTGAACCCAGGACCCTGCATAGCATAGACAAAGTGATTTACCACTAAGCCATGCCTGATATACATAAATCTGATGTTTTCAGAAACATATCATCCAGCCAGTCATGCAACAGTACAGAGAACGTATACCAACATTTAGATGTATGTGTGTGTGTAAATATAATAATATATAAACAGATACAACATATCTATATATATATATATATATATATATATATATATATATATATTTTTTTTTTTTAGAAATATATACATATATATATAAATATATATGAACATATATGCATGCAAATGCCTACATCAACACATATATATGTCTACATGTCTATATACACAGCAAGTTACATATATGTATAAAGATATATATCTATGCAGGTATATACGAACATAGTTATATATATATATATATATATATATATATATATATATATATATATATATATATATATATATATATATATATATATATATATATATATATATATATATATGGCCATTCATCTGTAGATAGCAATGGTAGATTAACAAAAACAGGCCCCAAACAACACATGTCTTGTACGAATAGGCATACCCCCCTCACAGCCAAACACATCTGCCCTGCAATACACTACCAAGTGTTGCAGATGCCATAACCAGGACCTGACATGACATGGGCACAAGATGTTAACAGTACTACATCCCACCTGTATGATCTCAGGCTGGTATTGGTAACATATCATGCAGTACAGTCTGCCTTCCATAGAAAATGTAAAATGTGGAAGCTATCAACATCCCCAGGATACATATACACAGACACATATATGCAGATACAGATACACACACACACACACACACACACACACACACACACACACACACACACACACACACACATATATATATATATATATATATATGTATATATATATATATACATCTGACTACACATACACACGCAGAGAAATGTACAGTAAGATACATATGTAGAAGGTGCATACAATATGGAACAGCCACTATGCCTACAGTTAACACCTGAACAACTGGACACTGTATGGGCCACCCATACAAATGACAATCGTTGCCTGCAACATATACCCACAGAGAGGTCATAGGAAAAAACACCACACACAGGTTTGCAGAAATGGAAAACCTTTATTTGTGTACTATTACAGTTCTATATGCCATGTCATATAGCTGTTCAGACACTGACATCCATATAAACAGAGTAATGCAACTGTGAAACAGTTATACTAATACAGTAGTCTGAAAAGGTTCACAACTGTTGCTGTTCAGGCCAAGCCCTTCAAATTGTGCAATAGTAAAGACAGACTGGGCCACAGGATACCAAACAATCAACAGTAAGTAATGCAGGTGTATAGTTCAGCAGCCTTTAACTACACTCTGTACAAAATCACTCAGTGGTAAAGACTTTAGTTGATCAAATGGGATGAGACTGTTACATAACAAGGCATAACTGATACCGTCACAACACACTGACAAACAGAACAGTCTGTATGCAGGAGGCAGTAGGCCTGCATTAACCCAATTTATGTAAGTAATGTAAATATAGGTGAAGTATTCGGTACTGTACATCCAGATACATTAAGGCAGATCACCCCTGATACCCTCACATTTTGTAACAACCTAGGTCATTTATGGTGCATCCCCCACAGACTCAATAATACAAGGCCATATACCACTGTTACATACACTGGCCTCTGGAGTGCATAAGGGCACACATGTGTTGTGTAGGTGAAACCCACACATATATGGCCCCAGCCCCACCGTATGTGTGGAGGATACAACAGCAGTGGACTTATGGCAGCAAAGGCAGTGTGATATACTCACAGCCCACTAGAGAACAACCCCTGACAGCATGTCATATGTGCAAAGTTTGGTATGTAGGTGGAGGACAGAGGCTGGAACACAGGCCCATATGTGGAAAACTGTTGACATACACTAAGCAAGTTGCTGGTGTTACAGGATAGTCTGCAACATACCCTTAGTCAGGGAATTGAGGTTAGAAACATAAATGGATGTAGCCATGTACTGACAGCACTCAATGCACACATTGCCAGTGAAATATCTGACACAGGACCTGTGTGGTGGACAGACAAAACATGATAGGCACAACTCTGGCCACCAAGAGGATAAGCACACAGTTGAGAGCTATGCAGACAGACTGCATTCCAAGGTAAATTAGTATGTACACACCCACTCTGTAACACCAGTACTATACAAAGCATAGCACAACTCTACTCACACTCTGTCTGTAGTTCTGGAACCTCCTACAAATATGTAGCTGGCCTGAGTGTGCTGGTTCTCCTGTAAGAGGTATTGCTACCTGCTGTCTGTAACACTGATGCCCACACACAGGAAGGATGTCCATCACACTGGAAAGGTAAAGGGAACACACCCACATGATATAGGGATTTATAGTAGGTGGTTGCCATGACAGTGGTAATTGGAAGTACTACACAGCAAGCTGCATGCAGTTAGCAAGTGTAGCACACTGATTGATGTAAAGGCCAACACCTGATCAAGTGCATCACCTACTAAAGCCAGGCTACAATCTACTCAAAGCAGCTCAATCCATTGACTGGAGAGAGAGGGAGATAGAGAGAAAGCAAAAGCGGAAAAAAGAAAAACTAAAGCTCATCAAATTAACAGCTGAAGACGCAGGCATTTAGGCAGCTGCCATTCATAAAGACATCATTCCCACAACAGGTATGTGAAGTATATGTACATGTATTAGAATGTAGTACCTGATCTATTATAATAGGATAGATGATGTGGAATGAGTTATATGTGCAATCAGATGCTGTTGTGATGATGTTCAACTGAGCAACTGCTATGGACAATAGTGACTGGTCCTGTGGGTAGTGGACCATAGCTGTTAACTGTGCAGGTCAACACTGAAAGACAAGATGTAAGCCATCATAGTAGGTGTTGTGTAATGGGAAGTATGTATATTACGTGGCCAATATCTGGTGGTGGAAGTAATGCCATCATGATGGACATGTGGGAGCCATGACCCACCACTGGCAGGATACTCAGGTGAATCTGTAATGTAGCATGCCAGAATGCCATAGGTGTGTAATAGGGTTACCTGCAATCAGGTCCCACATATACCCCACTAATGTCCGGCTGTGTCCATATGTGGCACCTGTCTGTGTTGTAGCAAGGCAGGAAGGTGTTGTGAGATCGCGGAGTGGATGTCTGAATGCACCCCACATATAGGAATGCATATGTGTACATGTCACATATATAATGTATAAGGATATATATCTATATCAGCATGTATGTCCAGAAATATACATATACCCATGTGTAAACATATATATGTGCACATATATATGACATCACATATATCTACACATATATAGATATATACCTATATGCACGTCTACATATGTACAAACACCCATACAAACATATATGTATGTAAAGATATGCCCCCTATATCACTACCACAGCAGCAGCACACATAGCAATACACATAGATATCTACAGCTAGCATTGTGTGCACCATGGATGGGTATGTCACATGTTAGTACCTTGTTGGCACCACATTGCCCCTGTCTGTGAAGTATGCAATGGAAATATGGGGAAGTATGGCAGGTACACATGTGGAGGTAGTCAAGATTGGTAGATATAGAGGACAGTCTACAGGGGTGGTATGTGACATGTGGTGGGTAAACACCGTGGATGGTGTGTGTGATCTATTATGTGGATGCTCCATGGTCCCCAATATGGGCACAATGGGAACAAGCCTCCCACCCACTGCCACTCACAACAGCAGTCCATGTCCTGAAGGTGCCTGGTCTGGAGGCTGAGCAGGAGGAGCATGTTGGGTGTGTGAATGTGTACTGGGTGCCTCAGACTAGTGTAGCACATCCCTCATGTGTCTGTGGAGCCCAGTATGGAACAGACGCTAGACCTGAGCTCAGGGAACAGGAACATGCCTGTGTGTGCCCTGCTGGGGGGTTCCAACATCCCCTGGGTGGTTCCACCTGATGCTATTGCTGTAACAGTACATGAGGAGGCCCCAGGTTGGGACACATATGTGATGTGGCCAGGTATCATGGGCAGATGGGTGTAAAGAGGTGGATTAGCTGGCCATTAGAACATATACATGTTATTGTGTCACTGTTATAGAACATTTGTTGGTAGTGATAGTCTACATAATCCTGGAACATGTCCAACAGCATGTATAGATATCCTCAATAACACAGAATGTCAGATGTGCAGCAATTTCAGAGCAGCCATACCACTGGCATATATGTAACCATAGTGGCCCTGACAATGGCATGCAGGTGAATAGTCTGTAACAGGCCAGCAATGATAGTGTCCACACAGGGGACATGTCTACAATCACATAGCAGAAGGTGTGGTACAATACAAAATCTGTCTGAACGGTAGTTAAGCTGTAGCCATACCTAATGAGTTGTGTGTACAGTTTGTTGAAGCTAATATGGTGGGGGGTAACAGAGATGTGTATTATGAACTGTGGTAACCTTGCTGTATGAGTTGCTCAGACCTGTTTCCATCTTTATGTCTGTCAGTCAAGATGGCACATGCATGGTTGCTCACATTTTCCACTGCTGAGAATGACGTGGTGATAGCACACATAATTCAGCACCATCCACTGCTGTTTGGCAGGCATGCACATGAGCAGCAAAAGCGGACCACCCTATGGAATGGCCTAGTCCACAGGGTCAATGATATAGGACTGCACAACCGCAGTTATGAGCAAGTACGGCATCATTGTACTGTCCTACTTCGCAATGCTGTCGACGTGCTGCTGCAGTCCAGCGGGATCATCTCACCACAGGGGAGGGTCATGCCATCCTCCCTCCCCCCCTGATGCATGTGGAGGAGCTCCTGGGCAGCCTTGTGGCACCTGCCTGTCCAGAACACCAACAGCCACTGGACCCCTTCGTGGAGGTGGGTGTCACCCATACACCAGCTGAGGAGCATGCAGGTAAGGACACAGGGCACATCAGTAGAAAACTGTTGTGTAAATATCCGCAGTGGTACAGGTAGATCATGCATATCTGACATGTCATAAATATATTGTGTTGCTGAATTGTAGTAATAAACAGATGTCCAGATGTGGTAGTATTGTGGGAATTTACCGTTGATGTACTGTACCCAGCCTGTAGCAGTGCCACAGGTATGGCCACTGACATTGCATCTCTCACCCTCTTATGTAGGTCCCTCCGGGATAACAACAAGGCAGCAGCCTGTAGCTGGTGAGTATGTCTTATGTAGAAGCATGCCAACACACCGGGCATGTAATGGTAATCGGATATTCCATACACACATCTAACACACCTACCCTGAATGCATGCTGTACATGTGCATGTATTGTTGCTGTGAAATGCATGGTCTCACAGGGGTGACCATGATGGGGTATTGAAAGGGAATGTCACACACCTGCATGATAACTAACATCTTGTCATTGCAATGAGTTTCTTTCATTATTAGGATTTTTATTCACATTACTTTTTGTTGATGGCCATTGTTCAATATTATTTAATATGGTTCTTAGTTGGATAATTACATATTTTTCACAAAATAAGTAAATTCTAGCATTTTAAAAACGAATGATGTTTATTCAACATCAACCATTTGGGTTTTGTTAGGGCAACTAAAAATTGTGGAGCTGATTACTGTGTTTTTTGTTTTGTGATATAACATGTTTACAATTGATTCTCTGGAAAGTAACTTTTATATTGACACAATATGATTATAAGTTCCTGGTAAGGAATTCGTTTGTATTAATTGTCATGAGAAAAATACTAATTGTTTAATTGGGCAGTTAGTGCATTATATATCTACGCCGTAAAGTTTTGAAATTGCATGTCTGAGGAAGGAAACGTATTGGCGTTTCCGAAAGTGCTTACATTAAATTCTTCTAGTTTTTTAGCTCTTGCTTTTTTTGCTTTTTTTTTTTGTTTTTAACAGTTTGTCGAGGTTTTATTGTCTATCTTGTCATTGCGGAATGTGTCCACAGGGAGTAACATACTGGTGGTAGAAATGGCCTACAGTAGTGACATGTTCTGAACAACACCCATATACAGTGCAACACCAGTGTATATACCTGTAGGACAATGCCAACTGTTGCAGAGATACACTATGGCATAAGGCATTACTGTAGTCCAAGTTATCAGCTGGGTCTAGGCTGCAACATGTGGTGTTCAGTGTATGGGACACCGCAAAGTGACACAAATATGTAAGGCTTACCTGTCATGCATCTGTATAAAAGCTGAGGTGGGGGTCTCAGCATGACACACCAGTGCACTGCAGCAGGGATCCTAAGGATGGTAGGAATGGCTCTATCTGCATATAGTCAGGTTCAGGACCTGTGGCAGCCGTAACCCTACCCACACTGCAATAGTGATGGCATTGTGTGAACACCATGGGATGTGCACATGAGTAGACCTTGTAATCATGCAGAATAGGGGGACATGTGTAGGGTAGACTGAACATACACTGGCAAATGCAGAAGGCCTATGCTGGTGTACCCCTGCCATGAGCAGTGACTGCTATAGTACACACAACAAGAGGTGTGATAAACCGCCATGATAAGGTTGTGTACACATATGCCCACATGGTGTGTATGCATTGTGGTCAGCAGCCACACACCTAACACATTCTGTAGACACTGCATGTGAAAGTACAGGACATATGTCACATACCAGGCTTGTGTACTATTAAGATATGCAGTGATGTGGTCCCATGGCAGATCAAGGATGTATGTGTAAAATCAATAAAGGTGTGTACACCCCTTATAGGGATGGTATGCTCTGAAGGTTGTCAGTGTAAGCATTTCTGCAGTGGTCGTACATGATCTGTTGATGTTGACAGCTAAATCAGGCATCAGGCATTCACCAATGACAACAGTCCACATATCATCCCAGGCATGTGTTGCTGAAAAACATAGGGGCTGTGAGAAGTAAAGCTGACATAACTGACACAGTACTACACATTCCGCAATGGGTTGTACACCTGTGAGTTGTGGTGCACAGTACATGGCAGGGTGCAGAACAGGTGCACAGCAATACTGTGTATATGGGTGCAGTGGTATCCAGGGGAAGGGGCATCACCTAGTGACACAGCACATGCATCACACACATGTATACTGTTTCTAGCATGGATTGACTATAGCTGAACTGCATGCTGTTCTGTACCATATGTTCCACATGTTGGCAGATGGGTAATACAAGGACTGTTGTGTACAATCATTGTGCAACTTCACCTGTATGTTTGTGTGTGTGTGTGTGTGTGTGTGTGTGTGTGTGTGTGTGTGTGTGTGTGTGTGTGTGTGCGCGTGCATCCTGGTGGCTAGTTAGTTTGCCTGCAGGGTCACTCTGGTGAAGTGGTGGTAGGTAGATGCATGTATGATGCGTGTGTGCATGTGTGTGTGGCCATGTATGCACGTGTGATTGTGGGGTGTTCATATGGCTGTACCCCCCTTTGGTACCATGCAGTACATGGACATGGACTGCCACAGTACACACCAGGAATACCTGTCATGTGTGTAATCACAGGACAGCAAATAGTATAATATGGTGTGTAGCATGGAACAGGCATCCAGGGGGAAGGTGGACTCCAGGTACACACTTAATATCACAGTCAGGAGAGAGGTCACCTACAACCCATGTATGCAGCTCTACAGATGCATTGGGGAAGTAATAATCTTCACCAGGGAGTGTATCCAAATATTACAGGTGTCACATGATGGGCTGATGGAACAGCATATTTGGCATGTACTGAGCATTACATACACATGACACACCAGTGGGAGATACTATGGATACAACATAGTAGCCCACACATATAGGGGCCATGCACATAATTTCCGGCCATACAGAGGGTGCATACCGAATGACAGCAGTAAGGCCATGTAAATCCACTACACACAGGTCAAGGAGGTAAAGTAGCAACAGGCCTTGTGTTGTGCGGGCATTTAGAGGACTGTGATGTTAATGAGTGGTATCAATGTGTGTATGTTAACAAGTGTGATGCAGGCTGCGGTAACACATGGACATATACGTGGGACTGTCTGTAAAGCCATGGACAAGTAGGTATTATGGAAGTGTGTGTGTGTGTGTGTGTGTGTGTGTGTGTGTGTGTGTGTGTGTGTGTGTGTGTGTGTGTGTGTGTGTGTGTGTGTGTGTGTGTGTGTGTTTACTGTTAGGCAATGCTGTACAGGTTTTAAAGTGCATTTATTGTTTTCCCCCACAGGTGGCGAGGTGGGTCAGGGTCCCTCCTGCAAGCAATCTGATGTAGGTGCCCATACAGACACCGATGATGATGATGATAGTAATGTTGAGGCACAGGTGGGGTTGTCAGGGGCCAACACTGTGCCAACATTTGACTTCCCCCTTTTAGCCACCCCACCTCCGCACACAGTTTCAGTGTCTATACACACCCCATCACCAGTGGCCATAGCAGAGGGGCAGCTGGCATTCAGTGGCTGGCACAGGAAAGTGTGGTAACCATGCCTACTTTGTCTGGTTGCAGCAGGCATAACCAGATATCCAGCAGGCTGCCACATAGGTAGATGTACCAGAGTGCTCATGGTAGGGCTGCTGGACATCATGCCCCTGGCAGAGGCGACATAGCTGCTACCAGCAGAAGCATGTTTCAGGCTGTAATGGCTTTGCAGGCATGTATTGAGTGTTACACCAGAGAGGGCCTTAGGCTGCAGAGGGCTGCTCTCGCATCTGTAAGTGACAACCTCCAAGAACTTTCGAGTGCCATCTGTGCTTCTACCAAGCAAGCAGATAGATGGCATGATGAGAAGATGGCCTTCATCGACCGTGGTGTGTCTGTGCTTCAACATGTGGTGGGGATGCCGAGACGCCTGCTTGGATGTGGGCCAGCAACACCAACAGCTGGCAGTCAATGCGGACATGCTAGGATACCAAGGGGCTCCCGTAGTGGCAGTAGCAGCCCGGGCAGTGCAGGGGTGTGCTATCCACACCACACCACAGCAGGCCACATGCACATGGTCCTAGCCAGTCCCAGGAGGGACCTGATACCAGCAGATGAATGTCATCAGCAAGTGAGAGTAGCACATCGACGCCTATACCTGGACGTGCCCGTGGAACCCCTGGCAGGCACAGTCCATGTGTCCATGACCAGAGGCAGTGAACTGCACGCCCTGTCAGGTATGGTCAGCAGCTGTCCATAAACACCTGTGTAGGGCAGCCACATGGCAGAACTGTGTGCATACATGCCCACACACTATGCAAACACACCTAAGGCAACCCCATACCTACACACACCACATCACCTTGGCCAGCTCCCCAGAGTACACCCCTCACCCACACACATGATGTCAAATGTATGGCCCACCCTTGGCCTTTGGCAAATCAACACCACACCCTGTGCAAATGATGATACCTGTGCCTCATCCCTGTCATCCATACCATCGATGCAGGGGCAGGCTGATATGGTTCTGATGCATACCATGACTGTACAGCAGTGTACCACAGTCCTACAGTGTAACATGTTGTAGGGAGTAGAGTGTGAGGCATATTTGGCAGGTAGTGTAGCCATCCAGCAATGATGCCTTATAGCTGTTAGTAACACTGGTTGGTTGTGGTCTCTAAAATGTTATCCATGTGTGTTGCAGGTGTACATGTGTCGGTATGAGGATGGTCTGCAGTCATATTGCACCATGGGGTATGACACTGTGCTGACATCATGGCTGTGACATATCTGGGGTACAGTCGAACACATTTCACAGGTTACTATACTGGTTATTGCCTGTGCCACAAGGACAGGTGGGCCGCTGTGGTGTGTATACCCTGCAACCTGATGTAGACCCATCCACATTACACGCACACTGTGACTAGACCCCCTACCTAGCTATGTCGTGATACTGATGTGTGTGGCTTACATTTCCCACACCACACAGCATTTAGGGTGAGGTGTGTACCAGGTTACATGGTACATGCAGAACATCCCTCAGCATGTATAGTATGCTAATGGGGGTTGTAATGGGTGTATTTGGATGATACGCAGTGTGGCATACCATCATATACACATTTACAGACACATAACAGCCAGAGACACATCTGAAATACCAGGGCCTATCGCTGCTAACTATCTTGACCATATCTCCAATGTGTTACAGGTAGGCTGCACACATCACATGCATAACAGGCTTGGATTGTGGTAACAGTTACCTGTATGATTGATGGTGACAGTTGTAACCATAACATGGTACATGGCACATATACCTGGTGCACCTTGGTGTAATAACAGTGTACACAGCATCCACATCCCCCACTGGATATTGTACTCCCTGAAACCCATGATGACACTCTGTCATACCCACCGTCACACATTGGCCACGACTGCGATACAACCTATAGTATACCCCAACATTAGTAATACAGGGATATGCATCTCTTGCACATGCATAGTAGGGCGTCAATCAAGTGTATGTTGCCTGTACATATCCCAGCTGGATATCTGCCATCTGCGCATCTGTACAGGGACTGATAGTCATCAGCTTGGCTGGTAGCTATGCAGTAGCATGAGTGCATTGACAGACCAGTAAGGGGTATATACTGTGACATAGCTCAAACACCAGTTATACAACAGGGAGTGGTTGGTGTCCAGCCATGCTTGCAGGTGTGCCTGTTGTCAGTATTACATTAAGCACTCTGCTCTTGCCTGGGTTAGCACTGTCAACAGTAGTACTGCCATGATACACTACATGCCAGTGTGACAGCACATACCCTGGGCTACTACACCTGTATGTCACACATTCACATGGATAACAGTGCTGTAGAGGCCTAATATATGTCTGTGTCCCACACATGACACTCACACCCCTTGCTACTGTAATGAAAGCACATAGATGCATGTATTGTACATGGCATTGCATACACTTATTACATGTTATCAGACTGGGTTGTGTGTCCTGGTTACCAGGGCTAAGCTATGCTTACCAAGTATCAACATTGCTGCAATATAACAGTTAAGCTGATTTGCGCACTGGTAAGCACTGCCTACACTGTATATGTGCCCGTATGTTTACCCATATCTTAGCACAGCTTAGCTACGCACAAACCCATGCAAATGAGCTTAAAGCTGCTCAAAATTGCCTTAACCACTCTGTATCTGACAGTCATTGTTCTGCCCAGCAACAAAATGAACAGCCCTTGCAGGTCTTGAACCCAGGACACTTTACATTAAAGTCACAGCATTTAACCACTACACCATGACCACTGTCGAGACAGCTGTTGTTTTACCAATATAGCTGTCAATACACATATTGAGTAGTATTGTACATTTGCCTTTAGTTCCTAGTTTGTGTAGTCCTTGTTAATAATATGACTGTTGCATCACATATGTTGTTTCATCATTATGTGCACATAGCAGATACCTACGGTGAGATACATGTGGGAGGGTATACACAACCGTGACATTTACTCATGACAGGAATATGGTTGTATACATATCATAGGTGTATATATATGTCTACATGTACATACACATGTATACTCATACATATGTCTTCATACACATCTGTATAGTGCTACATATATATGGTCATGTGTACACCTCTTTGTATGTACATATGTATATGTATATATACATATGTGTATATATAGGTATATGTATATGTATATATAGATATATGTGTATATAACTATATATGTATGCACATCCTGTGTGTACAGATATGCCTAGTTATGTTGATATATATATAATCTATAACTATATGTGCATACATATCTATTCTGATTTATCTACTACTGTCAGTACATCTGTAGATATCCATACATATATGTGCATATGTATCTCTATCTGTATATGTGTAGACATATATTGCTCTGTATATGTATATATCTGGGTGTGTATATGTATATCTATGTACATATACATACCCATCTCTATATGTCGATATGTATATGTGTAATCATATATATAGATATCTGGATAATGATATGTACATATATTTTCACCATATGTCCTGGACATGGAGTGTAGCCCTACCCCAGCCCCTATAGTCCCAACTTCATAGTGCAAGGGGATGTCAGGTATGTATAGCAGGTATATTAGTAGACTATTGCTACTGTAATTGGGATTGTCTTCACAAACATGGTGTGTGTGGGAAGTCAAATCTGCATTTCACATGTGTGCCATTGGTTACTGACAGACATCCTAAGGACATCATAGTAAAATACCGCTGCTAGCACATAATGCCCTTATGGAGTGCAGCAGAGATATTGGCCAATATATGTGGACATTCTGACACACTCTGTACAGTCCAGAGGTATACGCAGAACCTCTTAGTGCAAAATATGTATATCATGTCTGACAATATGGATGTTAACAGCCATATAGATGGGTATAACACATAACGACTGGTATACATTTGCCACCATAGGTTATGCATTCACACACCCCTGTCTGGCCTGACACATAATAGCCACTGGTACAGGGGTGTCATGGCCACACACTACCCACTAGATATTGACATACATCTGTACAGCATCCCACTGTTCTGTCTGATATACATGACTGTTAAAGGAGGCCCGGCAGCAGTACATCTGGCAAGTATCTGCACATGACATCTCACTGGGTAAATACACTAAGCTGCTAGGCATGTAACAATGCACTGTGCAGGCTACAGGCAGACTGGCAAAACACTGGCCTACATCTCCTATGGGGGAATGCACATGTATCTGCATATATAGCAGGCTCTACAGGCATGTCACAGCACAGGGTAAGATACACCTGAGTGAAAGTGCATAACCACAACCAATGTGAACTTAGCCACAGCCACATATGGTAAGCTAGCATAATATTACAGTATATGAACTACCTGTTCAACACCATCCTCATATGTGCCACTCACAGACTAACCCTACATATACTGTGCTGCTACACAGTTTGGTCTGATGGCTGTCCGTGGTATGGGACATGTGTGTGTATGGCCCTACAAACATGTAAGCCAGTACTGTAACATACAGTGGAGCAGCATGTAACATTATATAGGACAGGACCTAGAACAATAACATCTACCACAGTCTGTACACAGGCTAAAGTACATATTAACAATACGCACACTGTCAACATTCACCATAAGTACAAAGACCTCAGTGCTGTACAAACAACCACATAATGTCCAAGTTATGTCATCAAATATACCCCCTACTGTATACAACATGTGTAGCAGTCTGATATCTCACTGGCTTGTCATCAGATATGATGACACTAATTATGGTGTACAGCACATATGCACCTCTTAATGCACGACATATGTACAAAGGTTGACAGAGTTGTGGCTGGAAGCACATACACAGGACCAGTATTGACATGTTGCTGTGATAACCTCATACATTTACTGTTGTAACAGGGTTTGTTGCAACATATGTCCTATGAGGGATATGAAGTCAGTCACTGTCATGGCTTTCACCATTTACAAACTGCAATCCTCACACTACCTTCTACAGTTCACAGATAGATGCTCTGTGGGTAACACATGAAACCAAAGGCACAACACACTGCCCAGTCTGCAGATGAGCCTACAGATGGGGATTACTCATAAGCATAGAACTGACATGGCAGACATGGCAGGTATTAGAACATGTAGAACAGCCATATCCACACACACACTGTTAAACCAACATTACTCCAAATGCAGTATAGCAGCACTTACAGTCTGTAGTCAGGTCAGGCACATCCCCCTCCTTTGTGTTGCCCTGTTTCCACAGTGTATGTTGTTAGAGGTAAATTCCCAGTCCATTTGAGATGCTGTTTGCCAAACAACAGATCTGGTTCTAGTTTTGGAGCTTTTCTCCTCGGACCTCCACCGAAAATGGGCATTTGTAGCCCATTCAGACAAACCCAGTCAACAAATATAAAATAAATAAATAAATAAAAATAAATAAGTTCCTGCTCACAGTGAATGAAAAGGGCCAACACCAACATGATGTTCCTAAATATTGGAGTATGTTTCCATGCAGTTGGCTATGGGAATGTTACCACAGCTGTTCCACATGCAATCAGCTAGGGGAGGGCTGCAATTTGTGCAGAGGCCATCAGCTGATCATGAGCATCTCTTAAAATACACATGCTGCTGCCTATGCAAAGCAGGTGTAGGTCTCCACATCCACCAGAGAGAGAGTGAGAGAGGCAGACAGAGACAAAGACAAGTCAGGGAGGGGTGGGAGAGTAAAACATAAGCATGTTTGTGTCACACACCTACCAGCACAGGTTATCAAACCCCTGATGACTATGTAGTGATATCACATTTCTATGCAGTTATTGGATGCACCACATAGGCTACATGTTATGGAGTCATATATATTATGGCGAGTGACATCTGCAACAATGATATGGTAGCTATACAGTAGGTGTAGTACACGTGCCTGTCCACATGAACAGGTGCCAGCATCAACACAGCCACATTCTCACAGGGATGCACACACACATTGACACAAATGGCAGGGCCAGGAATACAACCCATCACTAGTGAGATTGCTATAACACATTACTGTGCAGGTATCACTTGCACCATAGGGGTCATACAGAGGTGATATGAGCAAAGGGTAAGGGGAGATGTCTGACATCAGACAGCATGCTTCATTATACCAATGGGGGTTGTAGTGAATGTGGATGTGATCATACGCATCATACAATACACACACAAACACACAGGGTGCCAGCACTGACATGCATGGGTGCATTTCTGCATGGGTGTGTGGTGGCGACTGTGCCAGACAGCTATACAAGGCTAGGTGATGGGTATACTTTGGCATCAGGCCACATGACAATGGTCAGCATTGTGGCTCAGGGCTGTAGTTTCTGCATTTGCCCACACAGGTGGGTATTGTATCCCCATCCAGTCACCTGGATGACTATTGTGTGTGGCCAATGCTGTGCATCTCTTGATATGTATGTGTTCCTTAGTTCATGACATGGATGGTGTCTGGGATGTGCAATCCTCCCACATGCATGTACAGTGACATGTGGAACTGTACCTGGGGTGTCTGGCCCATGTTGTGTACACAGATTTTCATCAGATGTGCCAGTCTTGGCCACCTGTGGTGGGAACTGGTAATGGACAGCAGGTCTACACTGCACCTACATTGATAGCATGCTAACAGCATTCCCTGGTGTCAGTGGCATCTGTCAATACAGCACATGTTTTCAGGCATGCTATGTCCTTTGTGGGTCACTTGTGATGGCACCACAGGTGTTGCAGGTGTCCAATGGGGAATATGGGGAAGGTGTACTGTCTGCATGTACATGCCTATTGGACACATGGGCAGGGTTCCATGCCCTCTGTAGCCCACTGCAATCACTCCATAGTTACTATCAGTGGTCAATAGGCAGTGTAATTCCCACATATTGGCTGTTGCCTATGCATTTGTGTGCGTGTGTGAGACATGGATTGAGAGTGTGCTCTGAGTAATACTGGGGTTGCTAACTGTGATTGTCTGGCTTTGATGTCACATGTATGGGTATGGATTTGCACCCCAGCCTCTCGGCTATTTCACATCTGTTATCCCTGTATGGTGGACATTGTGATATATACTGGGGCCACCATATAAGAAATTTGCAAAATACACTCCAGATTGGGCCCAGGTGTCTCACACACACACACACACCTGTCATGTCTGGGAGTAGAACCCCTACCTAACTAGTTTATTACACTATAGCACTATGCAGTTATAGTACACACCACAGAGATTACTGGAGTACTCTTTCCCCAAAGATGTATTTCACAATGAATGACATCAGCAGGATTGCAAAAGTAGGGCATTTGAAATGTACTGAGTGTGATTAGCCTAAAATGCATTTCTCCCTACACAAACATTGAAACACACACAAAACATCCAGAACTGCCATGGGTGGGAATAGAGCCCTACCAGGGTTCTATATCACACTACAGCAGTACACAGTTACAGGATGCACTACTGAGATTACTAGGCTACAACCTTCCCAGAGGTGTATTTCAAGGTGGATGACATCAGCAGCCTTGCCATAGTTGAGCATTTGAATTGTAGGAAGTGTGACTACCCTAAAAAGCATTGCTCTCTACACAGACACACACACAAACACACTTGCCAAGTCTGGGATTAGAACAGTTACCTAACTAATTTATCACACTACAGTAGTATGCAGTTACAGGATGCGCGACGTAGATTACTGGGCTACAACCTTCCCAGAGGTGTATTTCTAGGTGGATGACATCAGCAGCCTTGCCAAAGTTGAGCATTTGAATTGTAGGGCGTGTGACTATCCTAAAAGGCACTGCTCTCTACACACACACACACACACACACACACACACACACACACACACACACACACACACACACACACACACACACACACACACACAGAGTTGCCATGTCTGGGATTTGAACTCCTACCTAACTATTTATCACACTACAGCAGTATGAAGTTATGGGATGCACCATGGAGATTATTGGGCTACAACTCTCCCAAAGGTGTATTTCACAGTGGATGACCTCAGCAAGCTTGTCATAGTAGGGCTATAGGGAGGGCAGTTTGTGTGCATGTGCCATAACCCATTCATCTAGAGGTTGACACGCCACATGCGGGCACAGACATGGTCATATTTCACAGGTACGTGTATACAGCTGCTAGATGACTACTTCCTTGTACAGTCATGTTGCACAGCTGGCACGTGCACCACATAGTCTGTAATGCTGACAGATACTGGTGGCTAGTATCTGCAGTGAGTGACATCTGAACCTCATGTGGTTGGGGCCCTTTGGCTATGTGCTGGGTGGGACAGGCCTGGATGGCTCCTTGTCACAGTCACCCTCTTCCACACATCTATGTACATCTACCTTTGGCTTATTATAGTGTGTTATCCTTACATATAAGTCTGTATTCCTATCCACTGTGTGTGCAAGGCATGAGTGGTGCATACTGATGAGTGGCTGCACTAACAACTGCGACTGCCAGATATTTCTCTTCCACTGCTGTTTGCAGACATGGCCCTCATGTGTTTAAGTGCGTGAGCATGCCCAGTATGCCCATCTGTATTTAATGTGTGGATCGAGTCCAGGTAGTTTGTACTGCAGTGCTTACCTTTGTGTTGTACACCGACAGGTGGTATGCTGTTTCTGCAGGGTATACATCAAGCATTTAGCATTAACTGTTCCTACATTTCTGCATAGGATTGGGGGGGGGGCTCAGCTGACTATTTTTACATTTCTACACAGGATTGGGTGGCACACCTGACTGTTACTACATTTCTATGTTGGATGGGGGCACACCTGACTATTTCTAAATTTCTACACAGGATTGGGGGGCACATCTGACTGTTATTACATTACTACATAGGATGGGGGGGCACACCTGTCTATTTCTACATTTCTACACAGGATTGGGGGCACACCTGACTGTTATTACATTACTACATAGGGGGGGCCACACCTGTCTATTTTCATTTCTACACAGGGTTGGGGGGCACACTTGACTGTTATTACATTACTACATAGGGTGGGGGGGCACACCTATTTCTACATTTCTACACAGGATGGGGGGCACACCTGACTGTTATTACATTACTATGTAGGGGGGCACACCTGTCTATTTCTAAATTTCTATACAGGGTTGGGGAGGCACACCTGATTGTAATTACATTACTACGTAGGGTGGAGGGGCTCACCTGACTATTTCTACACAGGATTGGGGGGCACACCTGACTGTTATTACATTACTGTGTAGGATGGGGGGCACACCTGACATTTGTACACATTTTCTATGACTGTACTGGTATGTCAGTACTCCATTTCATTCTGTATTTTTACCTATCATGCTGACTAGAGGCATGCCAGTGTACTACAGATCACTACTTTGGTTGCCCTACATATTAGTGTCTGACTTCCTACCCTTCAGAACTAACATCCCACTGTCTGACTTGCTGTAGTCTGTCTGTGTAGGCCTGGGGGGGAGGTTAACCATAGCCATCATTCAGGGGCCATAGCACAGGCTCTGTTTGGATTTGTCTACATCTGTCCTGCTGGCTCAGACTGTTGTTGGGTATGTGAACTGCCCTGACTGGCATGTGTGGGTCATATGGACACACATGTTGCTCAGCACATTTCCTGCAGTGGGTTTTGTCACCCTGTGTAGTACTGGTTACTATGGTGACTCCAGTATGTGTTACAGATGTCATGGTGCCACTATGGGTATTTACTGTCTGCTGCCATAACATTTAGCCACCCATTCCCTTGCATGCTCACATCCATACCATAGATACAGGTAACAACACATTCTACTCCATTTGGCAATTGGTAGGTTGATTGACTTACCTTGAGGGTGTGCCAGACTTGCGGATGGTGCTGGAGGGTTGCCTATGTTGGATGCACATAGTACACTCCCTATACATGGTTGAGCACAGGTAGTGTCATGTTTGGCATCCCTTTTACTGTATGTGTGAGTCAGAGAGAGGTGTCATTCCCTGGGTCCCTACTGTGTCAGTGTATGTGCTATGCTTTGTCTCTTTGCCGCAGCCTCGGCATACTGGGCACACTTCCATCTGCCTACTGGGGCAGGCTCAGGTTTTTCCTCCTCCGCGTCACTCTGTGCCTGTGTGGGCCTTGGCATTGGTGGGTGGCTGTGTGGCCCTGCCCCATGCTGTTCCTGCTGCAGCTGTTTCCACAGGAGCATATTGTGCAGCATGGCACATACCATAACAATTTGGGTACATGTAGCTGATGAGTACTGCAAGGCTACACCAGATGTGTCCAGACACCGGAACCATGACCTGAGCATCCCAAACACGCGCTCTATTATAAGTCTGCTCTGTGTGTGTGCCTCATTAAGGCATTCTTGTTCAGGTGTGTGTGCATTTCTGATGGGTGTCATCAGCCACGGCTCCAGTATGTAACCAGCATCCCCTACTAGGTGACCATAGGTGATGTCCCCATTGGCAAATCTCTGGTATAGCTGCGTCAGATGCCAGATGTGGGAATTGTCATAGCTTCCAGGGCAGCCAGCACACACATTCATTATAATGCCCTAGGCATCACATTCGACCTGGCAGTTGATGGAGGGGATGCCCCTGTGGTTGATGTAGGCCCTACCCTGATCACCAGGTGGTGCTTTGATGTGTATGTGCATGCAGTCTATAGCACCCACTACCTCAGGGTATTCTGCTATTTGGTGGAAGAAATGCATATTGCTGGCCAACACCTCACAGGTGTTGAGGAAATATATGTGCTCACTGGCATGTGCTGACATGGCATCCAGGAACTGGTGGAATACTCTGGATGCTGATGCCTGTGAGATCCCCATAATATCCCCAGTTGAGCTTTGGGAGGTACCTGTGGCTGGTATTCCTAGGCCTACACATACCTTGGTATCCACTGGGATGGGTTCCCCTCTGTCAGTTTAGTGTGTCAGGTGTGGCCAGCACAGCTCAACAATTTGCTGTAAGAAGTCTCTGTCCACTCTATAGCACTCCACTATCTCCAGCTCATGTAGCCCCTGGTAGGTTACCCTGGGTCTGTACACTATTCTCCATCTCCTCACCGTGGGTTGATTGGCAGCATTCACATCCTCACCACCCTCAACCTCTTGCACATGTTGTTCTATGTTGCCTGTTGCAGCCCTTCTCATTTTGTAGGTTTGTTTGTTAAAATTGCCCCACTTGTATACACCAGTGGTGTAGAATGTGGGAAAAACCAGAGGGGAAGGTGTTTGCATAGTTTATAGTAGTGTTCTGGGCTGGTCTGCTGACTGTGTAATTGGCTGATTCTGATACATTTCACCTGCCAGCTAAGCTAGTTCTCCTTGATTACCTTCCTACTGCTGTTTTCCCTTCCTGTTGCATTCCTGTTTAAGCCCAGGTGTGCGCCGCACAAGCACAGTGCTTAAATGTGCACAGTGCTGCTATTTCCTGGTTTAACTTCATTTTTCTTCCTGTAAAACCCGGTGCATGGCATGCACACCCACTTAGGCTTTGTAAAGAGTGCTAAGCAGCTTTAGACACACCCCCTAGCTTAGCTGTGCTAAGCTAGGAGCAAACCCGAGTTACAGGGCACCAAGCTGCTTACAGTATGCCTGACATGCCCCCCATGATGTCACCTAACTCCTAGGCTTGCACCAAGCTCTTCCTACTCTTACACTGTTGGGACCTGACACACATGCTTGGGAAAACGGATTCACTATCCTTCCCCTCATTTGCATAGGAATGCCTGCTAATGCATAGTTACATGTCTCACACTGAGCCTGCCCCCTTAGCAACCACCACTCACTTGCCATGTTGTCTTCTGCCTGACATTAACTTGCATGGAAGAATACTGATTTTAGTTAGAATGCTTAATTTAGGTTCACTTTGTTATTTCCCCCCCTATCCCATTTGCACGCCGCTACCCTACGCTTAAACAGCCGAGATCGGCAAATAAAATAAATAAAAGTTGATTTCTGTATTTATTTTACTGTTTGCAATGCCAATGGCCTTATACTTGGTCATTGGCATGCTTACTACATGATATGCAGCCTTTATTTGGAGCTGTCACAGCTCCGTTTTGGATTTTGCTGAAATGTACTCGGTTATTAACCGAGTACATTTCTGCAGATAGCACTAGTCCTGCACTGATGGTTGCAAGCTTCCTGGATTGCAAAATCACCTCATTTACATAGATTTCTCCAAAAAATGGGGTGATTTGCATACAAGAGCTTAGTCTGTGCAGGATTAGTGCAGGAGCGCTTGTGCATGCCCCTGCAGGCTGTTCCTGGATCGCACGGCAGACATATTGCCTGCTTGAGCTCCTGCACCGATCTTGCACGCCGTGCAAGCTATAGAGAATCCAGGGGTAAGTGTATACATAGTGTACACTCTTTGGTAACCTTTATGAATCCAGCCTAATATATTGAATGTTTCACTCCTTAACGGACAGGTCAACTAACTGATCTTGCTATGACCCTGGATTCCTTCCTAGTACTCGTGCATAAGCACACTATTTTCACAATAATATAAAGCTTGGTTATCTGCATTTTATGGCTGTAATTTATGACTTATCTTATGACTGCTTCTTAAGGCATCCTGATATTTTGATTTAAGTGGATATACGGTTTACGCTAAGCTATATTTGCTTGTGTGCAGAGATGAATGTAAGTTTCTGAAGCATCTACTTTTTATTAAGTTTTAGTGATACTTACTATTTGTTTTCTTTGTATTAGTTACAATATTTGATACCAATCATAAAATGAGTTACCTGGGATATAGTTAGTGCAGGAGAGGTCGTTCCTTCCAGGAATTTTTAGCAGGCATCATTTTATGAATTTATTCTTAATCTTAACATCTCAGCTGGGGTGCCTTCTGTGCGGAGTCTGCATGTCCTCCCTGTGGTCGCGTGGGTTTCCTCCGGGTGCTCTGGTTTCCTCCCACATCCCAAAAGACATGCAGTAGGTGGATTGGACACTCTAAATTGGCCCTAGGTGTGAGTGTGTGCGTGTGTGTGCCTTCTGCGGAAGGTTGGGCACCAGGCTGGCAACTCGACACTGTAAAACTCCACTGCCAATCATGAGCGGACTGATGATCCACTGTGCCGATGCCTAACCAGGAAAAAGCCGAAAGAAGAAGAAGAATTCTTAACCTTAACATCTGATACTCTTTACCAGGACCAGATCCAAACCAAAGTGACCAAGGCAGTTGCCTGGGACATGGTGCTTGCTGGGGGGGGGTGTTGCGGTTTCCGGCCTTAACAAAACAAAACAAAAAAATGATGTTGATCTGCACAGAAAACTGATTCTGTACATTAAAAAAATAATTTTCTAGTCCACACATCAGCACATCAGCCCCAGCAGCAGCCTTTTTAACATCCATGTCATGGCAGCAGCACTGCTGAGAGGGAGATTTGTTTTCATAACACTCATGGAGGTTCAGCAACCTTAATAATACCTTTGCAGCAGTCAGCATTGCAGGAAGTACCTTTATTGGATGCGAGCATTAGATTAGGAATATCAGTGAGAAATTTGTTCACAGAATGGTGTACTTTCTTTTAGTGCTCTTAGGCATGTTGAAATACCTTTGTTGAGCTTGAAATTAAAAAGCCCATCAGGAGATTTGTTCACAAGAGAAGGGCATTTTGCCTCCTTTTTTTCAGCTCTTTCACACATGAGAGAAGGGTACTTCAGGATATTTTTTGGTGTTAGTTTGCTGATTTAATGTTCAGGTTCACAAGAGATGCATATTTCTGAGTGAGTGAGTGCGTGTGTCCAAGGAAAATTTCCCATGATGTATACTCTACAGGATGGATTTCCCAGAATGCAAACTCTACAGGAGGGCTTCTTCATGATGTAAACTCTACATGATGGATATGGAAAACTGTCCAGATGAATTACAACTGCTGCCTCTAGAAGGATTACAGAAAACAATTGCAGTTTGTCTCTACCCTAAGTTCCAGGAGCACTGTCTGGGTAATTAACATGCTTAAACTCATATAGTAAGCAAATGGATTGAGAAAGATTCAAACCCTGCATCCTTGACTACAGGAAGCAGTTCAGTAAGACCTTTGAGCCCTAACTAACTGCACTAACTGCCAGACTTTTCTTACTTTCTTCATTTTCTGATAAAGCAGTAAGGATAACAATCAATCAACGATGCCAGTCATTAGCGTTTCACGCTTGTTGCATAGAAAATGCATTTTAAGTTAATTAGAGTGTCTATCAGTTAAGGCTCTGAGATATTGACAAACTTCTTCCTGTAGTCAAAAGTGCAGAATATGAATTTTTCTACCTCCATTTACTTAATATGTGCCTTTGAGTAAGTCACTCAAACAGTGCTATAGGGTTATGTTGGAAAAGTGACACCTTGTACAGTGAGTTAACCTGGTTAGCAAATAGATAAAAGAAAACGGTATTTAAAATTTGGTCCCCGTGTCAATTTGTGGCTTTCTCCAGAATTCTTGAATAAAGACATTCAGAGGTATTTTTGTCTGTTCCTTATAAAACTGAAAAATTGTTGTGGATTGCATTGTTTCAGACTTCAAAAATGCTTCAAATACAAATCTTTTTTAGTCTATCAGCTTTCTAGTTATATAAGAAAAACATTTAAAATATGTTATAATTTTTTACATTTGTCTATGATTTGAGCTAAGACACTGAGAGGGCAGAATGAGTTTGTAATGGGTTCTACTTTGTGGATTGGATAGCAGTGAGCTGAGATACATTTCTGGTCCATTATTTATGAATGTAGTCATTTACTTTTTTGAAGCAGATATCTGAAGTGTACACTTGTGCAAGTGACTGCAACTGATGTTTTTTTTTGTGTGTGTGTGTGTGTGTGTGTGTGTGTGTGTGTGTGTGTGTGTGTGTGTGTGTGTGTGTGTGTGTGTGTGTAAATACTTGGTTACTGCAACCCAGAGTAGTTATGGTATAAAAGGGTGTTTGGTTGACTTTTGACATGTATTTATTATTTAGCTGACTATAAATCCCAGCAAATATCTTGGTTGTCAGATGCATTTTTACTAAATGTGACTTTAAGGGAAGATCAGTTTACTATTGCTCATGCTAAGGCTGTTTGTAGTGTAAGATTGTTTTGTTTTCATTAGCAATTGGCTGTCAGTGTTTTTGCTGTAAAACGTGAAATAACAATTTTAAATGAAATCCAAATAACTGTGCTTATTGTAAAAAAAAAAATAGTATCTGCACTGACAGGTTTGTTATTAATGTAACTGAAGAGATATGGAGAAGTAATGGGATATTGGAAGGGAGGGGACCCAATCAATTACCCTGCCTATGGCCCCATTTGACCAGGATCCAGCACTGCACTTTACTGCAGAAGTCATTCTCTGTGCTGCAAATTTCACAGGTCAGATGACTATGGTTATGCTTTCAATACAGAAATCAGTTTTTGTTTTGTTATCTCAAACTGCACAGTAGACAGCATTGCTCATATTAGACAGTGGAATGACATAAAACTGCAGGTTTAACACTAGCTGTGAATTACAGCCTAAAATGTGGAAGACCAAGCCGTGCATTACTGTGAAAACAGTGTGCTTATACTTAAGTACTATGAAGGAGTCTGTGGGCATAGCCAGGATTTTAGGAATTGTCAGTCAGCTAACAAAACCCAGCCCCTCCCCTCTACAAATGGTGCCAAAAAAAGCCCATGCTTAAGTAAAAACCCCAATCAGTCAGCCATGTACTCCAGAAAAAAAAATAACAAAATGTGTAACTATAAACCATGATAAAAATGCCAAATTAAAAAAAAACTAATAAAACGTTTTGAACAAACTAAATTATTTAAAAAAAATGTCCATTACAGTGTGCATGGCATATGCTTGATCATGCACATGGGAGGGACTAATCAAATTTGAAGCCAGTGAGGATGGTGGTACCCTAAAAAAATAATTATGTATTTCTTAGGAGATCTGTAATTAAATAATATAGCCTTTGAGTGATGTATTTTACAGAAACAGACTATTATGATATTTAGGCTGCTAATAATATTTCCTTTGCACTTCAGTTTAATCACTCAAAGCTTATGTTCACAGTCTCTTATACCTTAAAAAGCATGCTTTGATGGCCTTGTTAACTTACTCAGTAAAAACACACCACATGGGGTTTTGTAGCTGAGGGAAAGATTTTCAAAAGTGCAAACTAGAGTGAATTGTTCATATATGAAATGCTTTAGGGTAGGAATTAATCAATCAAGACTGTCACTTTTTCATTTGGCTGAGCCAATCTTTATATGTTATATCAAACACCCACAGAATTCCTATAATCCATGAAGTGAACAATTTTAGCAGTCATTTGTTAGATCTCCACAGTTTCCTTGGTAATTATTCCAAGGTGCTTTAAAATGAAATGTATATTTCCTGATACTAAAGAGATCAGCTTCCTCTAAGGAGTCACCTCCAGCTGTCCTGTCCGCAACCCACAAGCATCCTGTTACACCATCTGTGGAGAGTCACCAAGTTAAACACAATAAATCCCAGTTATGAAGGATTACACTGTACATTTCACTAACAATCTGCTGTGGGGATATCATGTTTGATAGGAGTATAAATCATTTGCTGAGCATGTGTGTAATGAGTACCAGCTTATATAAACTCCCTTTCCAAGATTAGCTCTAGTTAACTTACTGAGAACAGCAAATAGAGATGACATTGTATTCTTAACTGGGTGCCTTGAACTAGATTTACACTACTGCTATGTCCTGGTCACTTTAAACAAAGAGCTACAAACTAGTTATTATCAGTTACAGATCTTTATTATAGCAATCCTCTCTAAAAAATGAGATTGAACCTAGTTCAACAATGTAGTATTTGTAAAACAATCAAATAAAGCACCATGATGCTCTGTGTACTCTGAACATACTGTGGGGTAGCATATTGTGAACTATGACCAGTTTTGATTTGCTTGTTGACAAGCTGTCAGCTGGAAGAGGAACTCCACCTCCCTTGCCGACTATTATTATATTAACTTAGCATAGGTAGCTCACTACAGAGCATGCAGAGTAAGCATACAGGAAAGCAAGGCCGTGTGAGAAACTGACAAATGCAGAAATGTAAGTCAAGACATCTTGGCACTTTCTACCTATACTACTGCAAATTGACTTTAAGAGAAGTACTCATTTTAAGTGGAAATACAACATATGGCCTCATTTGTCTAACAGGCCAAAGATGTTAGAACTGCACAGCTGTTATGATGAATCTTTTTCAGATTTACAACATCCTTTACACTCTCAGTGGTCTTTCATAAAAGACCTTTTAAATCATAGACTTGGCAAGCTTTCCAGTTGTGAATTTCCATCAGATTTGGTTCCCCTAGCACACAGAATTTAATGTTGAAATAAGTCTCACTATAGCAGTACTAGGGTCAAAAAGAGTTTATTGCCTTTTGCACTGAGTCATTGTTATACCCATTACCACTGTTAGCATATATCAGCTCCTCTCCTCTGCCATGACTGATGTCAGTTTCCACTGGTGAATTCTGTATATTCTTAATGGTACATTTGACTATGGTTGTGTTCTGTCTCTCCAAATGTTCACATTTACTCATGAGCTCCATAACAGTCTTTAAATATGAGCCAACATACAATAATCATGCACTGAAGTGTTGAGTCAACAGATGGTTCAGGCTTAGGGAATTTAAAAAAAGCAATCTAGATAGTTAAGTGGGACTGTTATACATAACTCTGATAACCTGTTAATAAGTGCACAGTAATTCTATATAGTTATTGTCACTGCAGCAAAACAATAAACAATGTAGGACTGACACAATGGCCTGGCAAGTTCTGTGGTTACTTCCTTTGCTGAAACTTTCTTTACACTCTTAAAATTTAATAACAGAATTAGAGTACCTTATGAGAGCTTAAAGCTCTGAAGAAATATGTTCTAGCAGCATGCATGTCACTACCATTTATATATAATGCAATGGCAGGCAGTTTAAATACATTGCTTTAATTTATCTATGACTTCATTTTTTTATTCTTTCACTGAGATTCACTTCTACTAGGACCAGACTCTTGCATTTTTATGTTCTTGTTGTGCATGCTTATCTCTCAACTGCCCATATTTTCACAGAATATCCGGATTTTGGCCTCATATTTTTAGTCTGTTCCTCATAAAATTTGCAATTTTCTGCCATATTATTGAGAATTGAAGTCACTAAATAATGACAGATACCTGCATTTCAGACTTCATATTCCTCAGAAAATGCATTATATTGGAAAGCTTATTACTTATTACAACTTTCTAAGTATATAAATGAAAAAATATTTTAAAATTGTCCATATGTTTGGGCCTCCCCCATTCTTTTTATCTTTCTCCAAGTTTCTTGTGGTAAGAGGTTAAAAGGTATGCTTGATTTCATTATGCATGTTGGGAAGTTGATGGAATATTTTTTCCCATTTTTAATATTTTCTCCTTAGTTTTTACCTCACTAGCCTAAGTCATGTGCCATGTAATAAACATCATTTTTGTAATGCTTCTAATATCTTTATTACTACACCTTTGAGATATTTAAATGTTTTGCGCTTATCTCCATTATTTTATCAGTCACCTATGCTACACTCCTTTGTCTTTCCTTCTTGCCTGTGTAGATATTATCTCTTCTTGCTCAAATTTAGGTGAATGCCTAATCCTGTTACTCTTCCAACCAGCTCTAGATACAAGAGTTTGAAATTCTACATGAAGAGCAAAGATTATATCAATGAAGTGGCTTAGCCATCTCACCTCAGTTTGTGGAATCACACAAGTGAACAGCATTTAGGTATTTTATTTATAGACTGCACAAATACTTTCAGAAGACATCAATGAAAAGGAATATAATTTTTCGAAAACATAAGTATTTTAAGGATATGCAAAGCTCTTGATGTGGAAATTATAGCTATAAACATATCAGTGTAACTTAAGCACAGAATATGTTATATAATCTGTTTTGTTTAAAATACTTTGTATTAATTTTAAATAAAAAATGCAACTAAACATATAAACAATCAACATATTTACAAAGTCCATAATGAGCTATTAAAATTCTAAATAACTTATATTGAAGAGTTAATATTTCTAATAAATATGTTTATTTTATCCAGTAATTATAAGAAGTAACATTGGTGGGTCTAATGTTGATTGTAGAAATTTTTCTTTCAGAAACCACATTTGCTATATTTAGAAATTCAGAAAACAAAGGAGAGGTCTTCTTTTTCTATGTTTTTGTTATAACTTTTCTAGCAAAAGCTAAAACAAACCACATCAAAGGTACTTGCAATCTTGCTATGGAGTCAGGAACTGGGACATTAAAAAAAAATTCATGAATTTAGTAAATAAAAATTCTCAGACCATAGAGCTCACATAAATTCCTTGATTTTCTTCCAAGAAAAAGCAATTATAGGATAGTCTTCAAGCATATGAGACCAATCTGCCTTCCTTGCTGTATTACATCTCCAACTTCTAATAGCTGTTTTGCTATAAATATTTCCAAATTTGTAAGTGGTTATAAAGGATTTATGCAAAATTCTCCATGTAAAAAATTTCCAATATGGACAGGAGGTTGTTTTGCAATTGACATCAGCATTAGTCTCTTATTATCTTCTGAGAATAACATATTATTTCTTTGTGTTGAATAATCTCAGTACCGTGAATAAATATTATTAAAACATCTAATATTTGTATATATTTTTGGTAGAAGATCTTCAGTAATATTATTGCTGGAATTGATATTATATAAGAAATCAATGAGATTAAGTAACATTTTGTCATGAATGTCTAAGTGAGGTCCAATACTGAAGACAATAAATTGTCTGAGAATTTTAATATAGAAGCAGTTGTCTAGGTCAGTGTTATATGTTTCCATTAAAAATTCTGCAGAATATATCTTGGTTCCATTTATAAAATGATTCTAATAAATTAAAGTATTTTCTTTAAAAAACAGCATTTTATATGTTCATAGATTAGTACTAGGCTAACTGCCCTTGTGGGCCATTTTAAACCTAGCCAATTACCACATGTGAGAATCAAACACTGCACTCTGTGTCTGTAAGGTAAACACCTATATCATTATACCAACCTGCCACTTATCAAAGTTGTGTGTCTCAATGCAATTGTTAGTAAAGGCAATTGGAAAATAGTAAATAACTAGGCTTTAAGAAATGGAATAGATATATATATTTTAAATGTATCTAAAATGGTATTAATAACGTCAGAATTAGTAATTTTATTAAGAAAGTTATCAAGACATTAAAAAACAGATGAAATTATTATTTAAAATATAAGTACATGAGGGAGATGAATGTTTAAGGTCAGCTAAAATAATACTTCATGAATTAATTTTCATTTAACTGAGTATGATGAAGTTAGCCATAATATAATTACTCTAATAACTGACAATCTTGAGTAAGATTCAATATCTGGAAAGGTTATATATCCATCATTCCAACTTCATTCATGATTATCTAGGGAAATTCTAGGTTTGTTCGGATACCATAAAAACTCAGAAGTAAGGAGTTTAATTTACTGATTATATTTTTAGAAGGCATCGTAGCAAGAGACTGATTAATGTAAAGAGTTTTTGGAGCATTATCATTTGGATCAATGTAAGTCTCTCTTCCATTGTGAAAAAAGTACATTTTCCATTTATCAATTAGGTTAGAAATATTTTTTAGCAATATATTATAATTAATTTGAATAGTTTCCTTAAAAACTGAAGTTAAAAATATACCCATGTATTTCAATTGCAAATTATTTCAATTAAACTTATTGTTATGTCTTTGTTTGTTATTTATATTTGTATTAAGAGTGCATCAGAAGTACGTTGATGAATACTCAATCCAGAAATCTTTTCAAATGTTTTTAAAGCCTCAAGAGCATAAGGTAATGAAATATTTATATCTCCTAAAGTTAATAAAATATCATCAACAAATAGCTGAAGTTTAGATGTAAATTTGTCTAATTTATTAAAAACAATTATTTTACTATTTAATCTAATATAATTTGCCAAGGGTTATATAACAAGAACAAATAATAATGGGGATAAAGGGCATTCTTGTTTAGTTCCCTTACAAAGTTTAAATTAATTGACTAGAAAGGGCCCCAACTTAATGAAAGCATAAGTCTTATGGTATAAACTAATAATAAAATCTATCAAATTTTTGGAGAAATTATATTCTTTAAGTATTTCTGACAAATAGAACCAACCTACTGTATCAAAAGCTTTACTTATATCTAAAATAATAATAGAAAGTTGTTTCTTAGTTTTATTTGCATAGTCAATTAACAATATGATTCTAAGGGTATTATCAATTGTTTACCTATTCATAGTAAATCCCATTTGATTTTCATTAATGAGAGTTACTAAAATTAATTTTAGCCTATGTGCAATAATAGACATAAATATTTTATAATCAATACTTAAAAGAGATGTTGGCCAATAAGTGACACACTGAGTTGGATTTTTGTCTTGTTTTAATATAGGAGAAATTAAATTATATTTCCGTGAAGAAGGTATGATATATTTTTTTTATTTCAGTAAATAATTTTAATAAAACATTAATAGTGTAATCAGGTATTAATTTATAAAGTTCAGGAATAATGCCATCATTACCTGGAGCTTTGTTAGATTTTAATTTTTTTAATTTGGTCTTTTATTTCAGTAATTGAAATTGGTTTATCCAGTCTTTTAATATGGTCACTATTTAATTAATTATTTATACTTTCTTCTAAGAATTTAGATAAAGTATTAACATTTATTTCATAATTATTAGTAGAATTAATAGGTTTATAGGTTCATAAAGTAATAGGTTTGTACTAGGCTAATAGCCCTGGGGCCTTTGCAAGCCTAGCCCATAGAAGTGCCCTGGCATTGTGCCACCCATCATTAGTTCCAAGTGCCTCTATCAAGTAGAGCCACTGGAGTGATTCCTGGGGTGAACTTTCTATTTCCCATCCACTCATTAAGATTTCTCTTGAAGAGAGCTAGAGAGGTGCTCTGTTTGACATTTATGGGAAGCCTATTTTGAGCATGGGCAGTCTCTGGGTTATGAATCTCTTCTCCAGCATGTTCTGTTGATTGTGGTAATGAGGTTGAGGTCTCTGGAGCATGTGATGTGGAGGGATTGGGATTTTTTTAGATGTAGCATTTCTAACAGAGCTGGGTCAGACATGGCTTTGTAAGTCAAACAGAGATCACTTAGTAGATGATATGAGACAGAGAATAGCTGGAGTTTTTTGAGTCTGTCCATGTAGTGCATGTGTTTAAGGACTAGGATCCTCTTCGTGAGATACTTTTGTTGCCTCTCCAGCTGTTGCAGATGTCTAGTAAGGTACATGCCAAATGGGGCGTTATACTCCATGATTGGTCTAATGAGGGAAGAGTAGAGAGAAATGATGACCTCTTTCTTCCTGGATGCAAAACCCTTGGTAATGAGATGTGCCACATAGAAGGACTTTCTGACCACAGTGGCAATGTGGAAAAATTTCTACAATCAACATGAGACCCACCAATGTTACTTCTTCTTATAATTATTGGATAAAATAAACTTGTTTATTAAAAATATTAACTCTTCAATATAAGTTATTTAGAATTTGAATAGCTCATTATGGACTTTGTAAATATGTTGATGGTTTATGTTTATTTGTATTTTTCATTTAAAATTAATACAAAGTATTTTAAACAAAACAGATTCTATAACATACTCTAGGCTTACATTACACTGATATGTTTATAACTATAATTTCCTCATCAAAAGCTTTGCATACCCTTAAAATACTTATGTTTTCAAAAAAGTATATTCCTTTTCATCGATGTCTTCTGAAAGTATTTGTGCAGTCTATAAATAAAAGACCTAAATGCTGTTCAATTGTGTGATTCCACAAACTGAGGTGGGATGGCTAAGCCACTTCATTGATACAATTATTGCTGTTCATGTAAAATTTCAAACTCTTGTATCTAGAGCTGGTTGGAAGAGTAACAGCATTAGGCCTTTACCTAAATTTGAGCAAGAAGAGATAAGATGGTCTATATCTACACAGGCAACAAGGAAAGACAAAGGAGTTAATCTGTGTCCACAGATCTCTTATAATGCCTTCATTGGGTTCCCATCAATGTGGTAATTAGTGGGAACTGAGTTTTTCCCAAAGGGGATGATAATGCATTTTGTGGCATTAAGCTTAAGGTTATGGTTTTGACACCAGTCATAGGTCTCAGTGAGACCTTTCTGTAGGATATCTGCATCACTTGGGGAGTTAACAATGGCTCTCAGCTTGCAGTTGTCTGTGAATTTGGTCAACCAGAGTCCATCTGTGTTCAGCTGGACTTCTGAGAAGTAGATGTCAAACAGGAGAGGACCCAGGATAAATCTCTGTGGGACTCCAATTGTGACTGGTCAGCAGTCTGACTTGGAATCTGTTACTTTCCACGCTGTGTGTTCTATCTGAGAGCCAATTTGCAACCCACCTAATGATATAGTGGTTGATGCCTAGTTTGGTGAGTTTGCCAATAATTCCTGAGTGAGGAATGTTATCAAAGGTCTTGGCCAGATCGAGGTAGGCTGTATGAACTGCCTTACCTTCATCCACTACTCTGGTGACTGACTCAAAGAAGTTAACCAGGTTGAGCAGGCATGATCTACCTTTCACAAAGCCAAACTGCATGGGATTTAGAGTTTGGAGATTCCCTATATCCTTGTTAATTAGGACCATGATGATGCGCTCCATAGACTTACATATCAGACTCATCAGGCTAATGGGGCAATAATTTCCAGGGTCTGTAGTTGCTCCTCCTTTATGGAGAGGGATGAGTATAGCAGTGCACCATCCAGTAGGGACAAAGCCTGAGGTGAGGCTGTGAGTGAACAGAACACACAGATGTGGTGTCAGTTCACTTTGTAATTCATGTAGAACACAGCCAGGGATATTGTCGGGTCCAATGGAAGCTGCATTCTTGGCCTTAGATAATGTAGCTTTAACCTGTGCTGCAGTAATGCAGGGTGCCTGGCATTCTTCTAGTATTGAGATTGGTCCTTTAGTGGGGAGAGAGGAGTAAAGTTGGCACTGAATCCGTTGGCCAGTATGTTGGCATTATCTGTTGGCTCGATATAGGAGTTACCATTGTGCAGTAACTCAGAGCAAATCTGGGTATTGCCATGGAGATTCTTGATATAACTAAAGAAGGCTTTGTGGTTGGTTTTTAGTGTTTGCCACAATTCTGCTTTCATAGCTGGCTTTGGACGTTTTGATGAGGGATCTCAACTTTTTCCTTGAGGCTAATAAGGGAGTTTTTCCAGTCTTGGGACTTCACCTTTTTCTGCAACAGTTTCTTCCTTCTGCTGTAGAGTTTATTAGTGGCAGGGGACCACCAGACTGGCTTCCTTTTTTTGGAGGAGAGTGTCTTGGTTCTGTTGGGTATGGCTAGTTCCATGCATTTATGTATGTGTTTGTGCAGTGCATTGGTGTATGATTCAGCAGTCATGCATCTATTTTCCATTAATATTCTTAAAATGATTATTAAAGTAGTTAAGTATGCCATCTATGTCAGAAAACTTATTTTATCTATTACCCTCCTGTATAATAATTTCTTGTATATAATAACATCACTCATTTTATTTGTCCTGCTAACTAAGTTATGCAAATTAATGGGATTCAGTGAGTAGGACTGAAGCTTAAAATTCTCCAAACGGATAACTACTTTATGATTTAAGATTTCCATATATTTTGAATTGAGTAAATTTATTTTTTCATATTTAATCGTTTGATTAATTTGTGTTTTGCTTTTTAAGCTGTCAATTTTATTCTGTAAGGATATTAGATCATTATCTCATTCTTTCCTTTTGTAAATATACCAACTTTTAATTTTACCATTTAAACGACTTTAAAGAGTCTCATTATGCGGCATTAGTGACTTTTCCATTATCATTTATATATATATATATATATATATATATATATATATATATATATATATATAAAGTTTTTAACTCATTAAAAGCCATACCTTTAATTATTATTATTAAATATGCTGGAAATCTATTATATTGAGTTAGGATTTTAGGTTTAAAAGAAAATTGCATTATGATCTGACAAAGGAAAGGATGTGATAATGACTTTGTCAATATTAGATAATAAACTTAAATAAAAACTTTATCTCTGTTAGACTGTGTGCCAAATCTATAAGAATAATGAATAAAGTTTAGAGAGACAGATTGTTTCAAATCATTTACACTTTTAAGGTGCACAGAATCAAAAAATCTGGTTAGAACTTTAGTATAAGATGTTATTCCAAACTTAGAATTAGAAGTTTTATCTTTTTTCAGATAGTAAGCAATTAACCTCACCAGCTAAAATTACATCACCCTTCATATATGTTACTGTAGGTTCTAGATGCTTGTTTGCCATTTTATCTCCAATTCCTGCAATCCAATAACAGTTTACTAAAGTATAAAGACTATTATTAAATTCAACTATAGCAATGCATAGCATACCATTAATATCTGCAAAAGAGTCAAGAATCCTTGGAATTCCAATGTTATTTTTCCATAACATAACAACACCCCTTTTTTCTTTTTAAAGTTTGAGCAACTTAAAACGGTATACTCTTTTGTATTTCAATTTTTAGCATCTTTTTCAGTAGGATGAGTTTTGTTTTCTGTAGCAAAAAAATGTAACAAGACTACCCCTTTTTATATTACTGTTCAAACCAATTACATTAGTTGGAAAACATTGTAGAGATGACATCTAAACTAAAATTCAGTATATAATTCGTACTGTATAGATACAGAAATGGTATAATATGAAAGCAAGCATTTGTTTATTTTATATGCAAACCATCATTAATATTTAAAGTAATGGAACTTAACAGACTCTTTATGGACATATTGAAACAAATCTTAAACTAATTTAAAAAAATCCAAGAAAACCTAACTCAGAATATAATATTCCTAGTTTTATGGAAATACATACAAACTACCCATGCTATTAAGCTTTAATAAGCCAATATAATCATATCTGCTACTGCTTGTTAAAAGAAAAAACATATAAATAAGATTATAACTAAATTTATGAGTCGCATTCCTTATATTTCACAAATATTCCTTAATTTTTACCATGTCTTAATTTCTTTGTTAATATAATTAATCATGTTTTAATCTTATTGGTTATATTTTTCAATAATTACTTTCAACCAGTTCCTTATCTTTCCCAACTATATACAGCTAATCTATATTGTTTTATTAAATAACATATTGTAAGGCATCAAATAATGTGTGTCAAAACAGAACAAAGAATGAAAAAATTTAGAACACAATAAGCTCTTTCCATTTACCTACACATGCATGTATAAGCAATTAATTAATATAAGAAAAACTTATCCTATTGATTTAATCAATAAGTCATATTGATACTAGGAAATAACAGTAAGAACAATGGAAAATAAATTAGAGATTCAGTCATGAAACTGAACATTTAAAAAATTGACTGAAATCACAACAATCTGTAATATAAATAGTGACATAATAAAAGTCTGGACAAATCAAATTACTTACTGGTGTATAATAAATTACCTACTATAAAATGTTTAATTCCTGTAACTAAAATTAATAAGAATGCAAACCACTTATCAGAATTAGTTATAGAACATTAACTAGTACTATAACCTACATGAAAAAATAAATAAATAAACACTTTCTTATATATTTGTATACGGGTCTACCTCGACCCATCAAAATTATGTTTCAACAAAATGTAATCAGGCAAATTCTTTTTCGCGAAAGTACATTTTTTCAAAAATGCACTTTTGCAAAAAGGCAACTAAGCGAACAGCAAGAGGGACTGTTGCTTAGATTGCAGCACAGCGGGGATAAAGGAATATTCCCTTTTCCCCGCTATAGTGCGATCTTGGAGTGAGAATATAAAAGTAGCGGGGGTGTTGGGGGCACAGCCTCCCTATGTAAAAATGGTTAGTGTTGTGTTGGGGATTTATTATGTTTTTTTTTTTTTTTGGTTGATTTCTCTTTTGTGAAAGGCATTTTTTTCAAAACTGCACTTTCATGAAGAAGAGAGTTCATCTGATTACAGAACAAAGAATGAAAAAATTTAGAACACAATAAGCTCTTTCTATTTATCTACACATGCATGTATAAACAATTAATTATTATAAGAAAAACTTATCCTACTGATTTAATCAATAAGTCATATTGATACTAGGAAATAACAGTAAGAACAACGTAATTTTGATTGGTCAAAGTAGACTTCAAGATATATATATGTATATATATATATATATATATATATATATATATACATACATATATAAAATATACATATATATAAATACACACACACACACACACACACACACACACACACACACACACACACACACACACACACACACACGTGTTTCTGTATATATATATATATATATATATATATATATATATATATATATATATATATATATATATATATCCACACGTGTTTGTATATATATATATATATATATATATATATATATATATATATATATATATATATGGGTCTACTATACATGGTTGACATTTCAGAATGTCGAAGACCATATGGCCAAGACCATATGATCAACATTTCGAAATGTCGACCATTAAAAAAAAAACACAACAACTTAACTTCGCACTTTTAGCAGCCCCCCCTGCACCCCACATGGGGGGCTCCACCCCCCACCCCCTGTAACTTAAATATACTAACTCTGAGATCGCACTACTGTGCAAAAGATGGAAATCTTTCCATTCCGCACTGTAGGGAGATGCCAGTTCCACATGGTCGACATTTTGAATGTCGATCATATGGTCTCAGCCATATGGTCTTCGACATTCTGAAATGTTGATCATGTGTAGGTGACCCATATATATATATATATATATATATATATATATATATATATATATATATATATATATATATACATGTAAATATACACCACTTATATTCAAATACACACATTATGTATAATCTATACATTAAGAGCTAATATTAAATTAGTGAAAAATCAATTATATTGACTGAATTTTTCAAATCTGTTATCTTAAATATATATATATATATATATATATATATATATATATATATATATATACTCACACACATACATATGTAAATATACACCACGCATATATATAAATACTTACATATATTATATATAATCTACACATTAAGAGCTAATATTAAATTAGTGAAAAATCAATTATATTGACTGAATTTTGCAAATCTGTTATCTTAAATATCTTATTTAACATTAACTTGAAGTGAACAATAACTTCCTCAAAAAGTCTAACTGTACAGACATATATAAAAATAGTTGCTACAGACCATCGCAAAATCATGTGTACTGATGCATACATGCAGACATCCACATACATACACATGTATACAAACATTATATGGTTTTTACATATTATAACCTAATGCAAAATAAATGAAAACTTAACTGTGCTTCTTAAAAAAGAAAAAAAATGGTATCTAAACACTAGAAATATCTATCATAAGTATCACATCATACACTAAACCATAATGTAAGCCAATCCCCATACATCACACACACTGGTAGGCATCATCACGATTTTAAAAAAGATGAAGGGATAGAATCAAAATGCTTGTTCAAATACTTGTCATTTTTTTCCTTTTTCTTTCACAGAAAGCACTGCATGTTTACAGCCTTTGACCTCATCTGTGATTGGGCATTCCCCAATGTCATCACTCAGCATCAAGAAAGGGCACAAACACCAACAATGTAAGAAAAAAAGAAAAAAATGGCAGGTATTTTTCTAACCATTTTAATCTATCTCCTTTTTAAAATAAATGCAGCAAATGTCATAAGCTCATATATTAGCCATTTAATAAGTGAGGACAGTTTAACAGACAATCACAAAATAAACCAGAGTTTGTCCACATCAAATGAAGTCTCCCAATCAAAAAAGGAAGTGTTATTTAACAACATAATATACACAACTACAGTGCAAAGAAGAATACAAAAACAGTGTACCACCCATAAAAACCCTTCAAACCTGCATCTCAAACCTCCCCATCACACAACTCTGCAACAAACACAGTGATATGAGAAGAAAGGAGAAGTGAGCAGGCAACCAAAACAGTCACATCACTGAACAACAATCATAAACAAACGTGCCTCTACATTACACACATTGCCATAAAAAGCAGAAAATGTAATCACCTTCAAAGATAATTTGCAAAATTTAAAGGCAGAATTAAAACTAATATTATAAAACTAATATAAGATAGTTACTATAAAACAGAAGGAAAGAAGTTTTAATATTACATTGAATAATACTTTCAATAGTACAAATACACTAATATCAGAATAACAAAGACTATAATGCCTACATGTATTTCCTATTGTTTTATTTCCCCCTTCTTCCCCTTCCACTTTACATTTTTAAATACATTTAAAAATAGACAATAGATTAAAAATAAGGAATGAAAATATTGTAACTACTTTTTCCTTATATCAAATTAAAAGTCCAGAAACATGAGACACATTTATATAAATGAATATGACTGTTGAAAGTCAACATAATATTTATTTATTTATTTATGTATTTATTTATTTATTTATTTGATCACTGGGATGATCCAACTGGGTATAACCCTTTTTCAATGGAGGCTCGGGGAGAAAATCTCCACATAGACAATAGTAAAATTATAATGAGATACAGTAAAAGACAAATATTTACAAAAATTAACAATATCAGCATATATCTAATAACTATAAGAAAGGAGTAAGGAGACAGAGAAGATTACAGACAAGCAATAGGATGATAGTAGGAAGGAGACAGAGGTAGAGTAGGGGAGGAGCTCAAGTAGGATGATTACAGAGACAAGACCAGATACAATTAAGATGCAATTTCAGTGTTTTTTTAAATTCATGGACATTTGAGATATTTCTCAAGGGTAGAGGATGTTTATTCCAATGGTAGGCAAGAGAAGAGTTGAAGAGATACTGTCCAATAGATTTATTAGGTTTATAAATTTGAAGTAGATGTTGATCAGAACTTATTTTCTTCAATTGTCCTTATGTAGGTCTTTGTCTTCTTATTCAGGAAGTTGTCTTTTATTTTTTTGCTTTTATCTGGGGTAGTCCAGCCATTTCGTATTGCATGCCTCTTCAAGGAAGTTGGTGTCCGATCCATCATGTCAGTGCTGTCAAGTATTTCATTCTTTGCAATGTATGTCGTAGCATCTCCTAAAGACTCAAAGATTTTCTGACTGTCATGCTGATATATTTTGATTTTAGCAGGAAAAACAAGGTGAGCTTCGATATTAACTTTTTCAGAGTTTTAATAAGGGAATATAAAGCTTATGTTTACTTATAACAATTGAAGAAAAGTCATTGTCAAATTTAATAGAGTTTTCTCCCATTTGTATAGGATGATTTGCCCAGAGTGTTTTGAAGGGGTCTGTATCAGTTAATAGAAAGCTTAATTGAGCAAATCACTATTTGTTGAACTGACGTAAGTGAAATCTCAATTAAGCAAATGATCGTTTAAGCAATTTTTTCCCAGTGCCTGGCTCTCATTGGGAATTTGCCTTTTTTGCCACTGTAGTATGATCTTGGAGTAGGTACATTTAGTTGGTAAAGCCCCCACCTTGCAGAGTTTTAAATTTTGTTGTGTTTGTTACGGTCGGTGGGTGAGCAACTATTTTTTTAATTAAGAAAGTTTTTACTGAAATGATGTTTCACTTAATTCAGTTTTTGCTTAATTAGGTTTGACAAATTAAGCTTTTGATTAAATGATATAGACCCATTTTGAAGACTAAGGGCAGGATTCACGAAGGCTTGCACGGAGTCTAAGAGTAGTGTAAGACTCCATGCAGCCTTCGCAATCCAGGAACAGCCCTAAAGTCCGTGTAAGAGACCAGCTAAAACGTCTCTTACACGGAGTGGGTGTGGATATGCTAATCACTTCACTTGCAGCCGAATAGCATGCAAATGAGGTAGATTAGCGATCCAGGAAGCCCAAAGCAGCCCGCGTAAGAGCCATTTTAGCTGCAAAAATGTACTCAGTTAACAACTGAGTACGTTTCTGCAAAAACCACAACGGAGCCATGTCAGCTCCAAATAAAGGGTGCATATGTGTCAGGCAGCATGCCAATAGCCAAATATGTGGCCATTGGCAAGGTACCCCAATGCAAATATGAAAAATAAATACTTTTTTTTTCGGCGATCGCCGGTGTTTAAACATAGCAGCTCTCATGAAACGGGCTGCTATATAAAACATAAAACGAAGGTTATAAACCCACAAATGTGGGTTTTATGCAATACATGGATTTACAATGCAGGGACCAGCAGACCAAAAACAACATGGCCACCGTGTAGTGGTTGCTAAGGGGGGAAGCTGAGTCTAAGACATGTAACTAAGCATTAGTAGGCAATCTGATGCAAATGAGTGTTAGGATACTGAATTCCACTGTCACATAGCAAATGAGCACATTCTGAGTAGTGTAAGAGATACATAAGGGGGAGGAACAGAGTAGGAGATAGGTGACATCACAGGGGGGAATGGCAGAAAGAAATGCAGTTCATTGGAGGTCAGAGTTACATGACAGATGTCAGACACATATCATGGAAAGAGGAGTGCCATGACATAAGCATGGGAAAGTCAAGAAATGGAAGGTGTACACTGTTGCCTACACCAAAGTTTCTTGCTGGGCATGCATGCGCACGTGTGCGCACCATGAAGCGCGAGTAGGACAGTGTGCGCTCGTGTAAGGCAGACTGAGCATGTGGGAGCATGTTGGGAGATGTTTAACACTGTTTGCGCTAGTGTGCACGCGTTTTAACCCAAATAAGCAGATTCTGAACCGTGTAAGCATGTGTGCGCGCGTGTAGGCCACTGTGAGCGTGTTTCTGCTGGTATGCACGCTGCTCCCTCCTGAGGAAACAGAAAGGAAAAAGGAAGCAATAGAATTAGTAGGAAGCTAGCAGGAAATACTGCTGGAGCTAGCAGGTGAAAACAATTAGAAGCAGGCAATTAGACAGGCAGAATAGTAGCTCAGCCCAACACTTAAAACTCTGCAAACAGCAGTGCAAGATGTTTCTCTCAAGAGACACTGCAAGACAGGAGTAAGCTATTAGAAGTGAAAACTGAAAAAGCTGAACTCAGAGCAGAAATGTTAGGGGCTGCCATAGCTGTCATAATGAGACATAGGTGACTTGCTGAGGGTGGTGTCAATGCAGATGGTGCCAGACAACCAACAGTGAGGAGACAGAGAAGAGTGTACAGGCCCAGGGTTACCTACCACGGATTACATGAGCTGGAGATAGTAGAGCGCTATAGAGTGGACAGAGAGCTCCTGCAGCAAATAGTGGAGCTGTGCAGGCCACGCCTCACACACAGAACCAACAGAGGGGAACCCATCCCAGTGGAAACCAAGGTATGTGTTGGCCCAAGAATACTAGCAACAGGTACCTTCCAGAGACCAACTGGTGATATGATGGGGATATCACAGGCATCAGCCTCCAGGGTACTGCACCAGTTCCTGGATGCCATGTCAGCACATGTCAGTGATCATGTATATTTCCCCAATGCCCGTGAGGTATTGGCCAGCAATATGCATCTCTTCCAGCAAAAAGCGGAATACCCTGAGGTAGTGGGTGCAATAGACTGCACGCACATACACATCAAAGCACCAGCTGGTGAGCGGGGTAGGGCCTACATTAACCGCAAGGGCTTCCCCTCCATCAACTGCCAGGTTGTGTGTGATGCCTAGGGCATAATAATGAATGTGTGTGCTGGCTGCCCTGGGAGCTACCATGATTCCCACATCTGGCATTTGACGCAGCTGTACCAGACATTTGCCAATGGGGACATCCCACACGGACACCTAGTGGGGGATGCAGGTTATGCACTGGAGCCGTGGCTGATGACACCCATCAGAAAGGCACACACTCCTGAACAGGAACGCCATAATGAGGCACACGCACAAACACGTAATGTAATAGAGCGTGTGTTTGGGCTGCTCAAGTCACGGTTCCGGTATCTGGACACATCTGGTGGAGCCTTGCAGTACACACCAACTACATGTACCCAAATTGTCATGGTATGTGCTATGCTACATAATATGATCTTGTGAAAACAGCTGCAGCAGGACCAGCATAGGGCTGGGCCAAACAGCCCCCCACCATTGCCAAGGCCATCACAGGCAGAGCGTGACTCGGAGGAGGAACAACCTGAGCCTGCCCCAGTAGGCAGAAGGAGGCGTTCCCAGTATGCCCTGGCCTTGGCAAAGAGGCAACGCATAGCACCTACACTGGCTCAGTAGGAACCCTGGGAATTATACCCTTTCTGACTCACTCAAATAATAACAGGGATGCCTAAAATGACATGACCTGCTCACAAACATGTACAGGGAGTGTAATATGTGCATCCGACAGAGGCAGCCCTGCAGCACCACCTGAGGCATGAATGCCATGTGTTAAGTAATGTAACACCATGTACTATATGCACACCTGAGGACCGTGACTAACATCCTACCCTCACCAAGCATCATGCCACAATATGACAATGAGATGATCAATTGCAATAATTGGCTGAAGTATTGCAGTTAGTCAAAGGGGATCCAATGTGTGCCAGCCTGGGATGACATGCTGAGCATGACATGATGCTCCACCTGCTAGGACTGGCGTGCACCTATCAGTGCAGGCCGTATGGATACTGGCAAAGGCTGTTGTTACCCACAGCGTGCCCTGAATAGGTAAGGCTCAAAACACAAACCTACCTCCATAGGTATCAGAAGGGATAAGAACCTAGATGTAATGCTACCCAATGCCAGAAGTCTAAACAGCAAGATGCATGCAGTCTAAACTCACCCAGTATGGAGAATGTTGATATCTGTGCTGTAACAGAAAACTGGGTCAAGGCTCACAACAGCACCCTAACACTACCAGGTTACACCTCATACTGTGCTGTACAGCCTCAAAACATGGAACAAGCTACAAAAGTAGGGTGACTAGCAATAATTGTCAAGGATAACCACACCCCCATGTTGGTACCACAACAAGAAGCAGCATGGACTAGCCATGGTCAAGTAACAGTGGCTAAAACTGCACCCCAGTTTATAGCCTGCTACAGACTACCGTCCCAACACCAGGAACTGCACCTGGCCTATGTTGGAATACATGAATATATCAAGTCTTCCAAACCACATTATACTGGGTGACTGAAAATACCCAGACATAGACTGGGAGCATTATACTAGCTCCAACACTGTAGGACAAAAGTTCATAGAATCCATAAACCAAAATGCCCAGGAACAACGTACCACTCCCACAAGAGGGGTAAGCATACTGGATGTGATAATCCGCAACATGGGTACTGGATGGTAAGATGAGAAGTGTATTGCTCACTGGTAAGACCAGGCCATAGAGTAATCACACTGGATATACACATCCTGACCACAGTCCCTGGCCAGAAAACCACAGTGAAAAACATGTGTAAAGCAAAAGTTGCACTCCTCCAAACTGATGTGGAATCCATTAAAGGCCCTGTGCAGGTGCAAAATATGGGCCACACCTCAGAACCTGTTATACAGGCATTCCATGAACACTGCCAGGAATGCTTGGATTATGCAATCCTAAATTAAAACAAGACACAATGCCATACACGCAGGCATCTGGCATGGTGGACACCAGCCATAACCAAACCATGCAAGAGAATGAGGAAGCTACTACATGATAGAGCAAACATAAAAAAAGAAGTAATCACTGATCAGTAGTATGGCAATAAAATATGTCCACACATACAATCCACTAAGGCCAGCTACAACAAGTTGAATCTGTGAATCTTGAGGCAATGTTACACCTGCCCCAAGTACACAGACAACCCTCAACTCCCCCCAAGAAATACAAATATATGTGAGAGATGCAACCATCTATCCAAACTGGAGGCTGAGCTCCCTCAACTCAGTACTCCCAAAACTAGTCAGGAAGAGAAGGTAACCACACACACCACAAACCCAGTCCCACATAGACCTATCACAACTGCAAACCAAAGACATAAACACAGAAAAACATTCCCGGAGGCCCGAATTACAAACACACCACACCAACAGAGGCCTCCAAAGCAGACACCCAATCAAACAACCTCCAAACATAGCACATGCAACACATAGTACACAAAGCTGGTGTGCCAAACAGTCACAGGCCAGAAGGAGAAACAACATGCCTGATACAGTTGTAATAGGTGACTCTATAGTGAGCCATGCTGCTGTCCCGCACACCAGACTGAACAAGGGAAAGTGTACAGTAAGCTGCCTGTAGGCTGCTACAATACGCCACATAACACAAGTATGCAGGTCACCCCAAAGCAAGTAGAAATATGATGCAGTCATAGTCCATGCTAGTGTGAATGACCTGAGATGTACCTCCCCGGACTACATGAAAAGAGACATAGATGAGCTCTCCGATTATGTAGTCCAGGCCGGTATGACACTGACCGTTTGCAGCATCCTACCCTCACCAAGAATGACGCCACAGTACAAACACGGAATGATCAGTTATAACAAGTGGCACAATTACTGGTGTCATTCCAAGGGGATGCAATGTCTGTCTGCATGGGATGTCATGCTTGACAAGCCACGCAGCTGTTCCAGGGATGGCTTGCAGCTGTTACCCCTGGCGTCTGGATATTGGATAAGGCTTTTGCCACCTCCATAGACCCTTCCGTAGGCAAGGCTGAAAAGACCAACACACCACCCTACAAAACATAAGTGGAAAGAAACATAAGGGTAATTCTGACCAATGCCAGATGTGTAAATCTCAATATGCATGCTCCTGAGGCCCTCCCCAGTATGGAGAACATCGATGTCTGTGCAGTGACAGAAACCTGCTGCAAGCCTCCTGACAGCACACCAGCACTACCAGGTTATACCACATATAATGCGTTATGGCCCCAAAACCTGGAAAAAAACATAAAAGGAGGGTGAGTATCCATATTCAGCACAGACACCCATACGTCCAGGTAACTGACAATGCACAAGGCATTGGAGTCCACCCATGTGCAACTAACCATAGGCAAGACTGCTGTACAGTCTGTAGCATGCTACAGACCACATTCTCACACACAGGAACCCCACCTAGCCGTCCTGAAGACACTGGACAGTATGAATGTCCCACCAAATACCAAACAAGGTACTCAGAAATTACCACATAGGTGGTAAACCATTATGTATGGAAGGAGTAATCAGGGACCTAGGGACACAAGTGGACAGTAACCTGTTATGTGACACTCACATTGCCAATGTGGCTAGGAAGACTGTCTATATTGGACACCGTATCATGAAAGGATTCACATCTACGTCAACAGAGGTCATTGTGCCCCTATACTGTTCTCTTATCAGACCCATAATCTAGTACAATGCCTCATTTGGGATGTACCTTACCTGACACCTGCAGCAGTTAGAAAGACATCAAAGGTACCTCACCAAGAGGATAAAGGGTCTCAAATATATGTCATATGCTGCCTGGCTGTAGACACCCCATCTGAATGCAGTCACATACTGCCTACACAGAGGCATTGTATGTCTGTTGTACAAGGCCATGTCCAACACAGGAGTAATGGACATGCTCCACCCCAGAAAACTCAAAGCCATCGGAGCTGTGAGAGTGAGAGATGTCAACCTCAACACATAATGAAATAGGATGTGCTGGAGGGACAGATACATAACCCAGAGGCTCCCCACACTCTGGAACAGAATCCCACTCCATGTTAGGCAGAGTCCCTCACTGACACTCTTCAACAGGAATCTTGCCAAGTGGATTGATGATCGTAGATTTACACTGGGGTTCTTCACTGTGTCACGTCCAGACAGAGGCACAGCAAAGCAAATCATAAATGGCCATAATATTCACATAGCAAGGGGTGGCGAAAGCCACACACACTCTGGCTAGGCTTACAAATGCCCTAGGGTGGATAGCCTAGTATGAACCTATGAACCTATGAAGATACAAATTGTACAGGACACTAAGGATAATCCCAAGGCTTCCACAACTGATGGTAGGAACCGTGTTGGGAATTCACAGATATGCTCTGAATCACACAAATATTACAAACAACATACCAAACACACACATATTGCCAACATACTCCTGACAGGTGCAGTGCAACCCCCCCCCCCCCCCAGAATGCAAAATATCTATCCCAGCAGACTGCTGGCCCTCTGACATTGCAGATGCTGAGGTAACAGCCAGCATCTACAAAGCAAAACACACAGCAGCAATGGTATGAGATGGTGTCCTGGGCTGAGTCCAACATGGACTCCAAGAAGAATGGAATGCCAAATCACAGTACTGCTCAATGTCAGCCTTACCACAGGATATGTACCCAAAGAGCAGTGTACAACAGCAGTGGTCATTCTCAACAAAGGTGTTGCCAGAATGGATACTGAAAACTACCACCCCAGAATCCTGAGAAGCTCGGTCTGCACAGCTATGGAAAGGATCAGCATGTACCACAGACATAAAGATATTGGGGACCTACTGACACCGGACCCTACCCAGTGTGGCTTTCTTAAGTGCAGATCCTACCCCTAAACATGTTTGACTCATTTGAAACAGTCATTAAGGTCATTGATGAGGGCAATGTGGTCCACACAGCGTAGCTGGACCTTGCAAAAGCTTATATACAATACCCTACATGTTCATTATAGATATGCTCACCAGCTTAAATATAAACCCCTATGTCAGTAGAGGGGTTGCAAACCAGACCAAGGACAGAACTGACATGGTCAGACATGCTGCAGACATGTCAGACTACAAACCAGATATAACTGGCATCCCACAAGGCTTGGTCCTGGAACCTCCCTCGTTTGGTATATATGTCCCATAGGTACAGGCCAACATGGAAGGACTGTGTCTGAACATGTTTGCAGAGGACTACAAACTGCCCACCATATCTGACCCTCCAGCTGACACAAGCATCCCACAAAAGGGCCACATAGAAACAGACAACTAGTGCCATAGCCATGTCAGCAAGCTAATTGCAGAAAAGTGTATAGTCAACCCCCGTGGATATACAGTAAGTGCCCACCAATTACCACATAGGTGTTAAACCATTACGTACTTAACATGTAATGAGAGACCTGGGGACACAAGGTGATAGATATCCTGCATTGGACAAATATGTGGCTGTAGTGTTTACAGAAACATACCATATACCCACCTAATCATGAAGGTTGTCAGATCTAGATAAGGGGAGGTCATTGTGGCTCTGCAGTCATCCTTCATCAGCGTTACAATTGACTACAATAGCTCCTGTGGGATGTACCTCAGCAGACACCTCCATCAACTGTAAAGTCCCCAACTGTACCTCACCAGGAGTATCAAAGAGCTTGCACAGATGCCATGTGTTGCCTGATTAAACAAACTGCGGCTACACACACTGCAATACTGCCCACCCAGAGGCAAGCTGTGCCTGATGTATAAAGCCATGTCCAAGCTGGAATCAATAAACATGCTGCACCTTGTACAATCTGAATGGCAGTGAGCTATGCACATGAGAGACCTGAACCCCAGCACTGATATACATAGGACAAGCTGTACTGCATGATCCATAACACAGAAGCCACCCCCACTCATGAGTAAACTCCCAGTACAGGCTAACCATAGAGTCACTCATCGATTCTCCTCAAGAGGAATCTTGATGAGTGGATGGGAGATGGTAGGTTTACCCTGGATATCACTGTTATGTCACAAGTAGACAGAGGCACAGTATACTAACCATGACATATGTCATGGCAAACTCCACTTACAATGTGTGTCGAAGGACAAACACACTCTCCGACTAGCATTAGAAATGGCCTAGGGCACATCGCTAGTGTTTGCAAATGTACACCTATGTTGTGGAATACACTACCAATGTTGGACAAGCCTGGTTTAAGTAGTTCATATCTGAACATAATGCAACATGGTCAGATGTGCACAACTGACCCCTAACCAGGCTGTTGTGCTCACTATGGAAATGTAAAGCAGTGATAGGACTAAAGCCCAGGATACTGTCCACCACAGTCAAAGTACTGAACCAGTACACTATACGGTACTACAGTGTTAGGTCAGTATGACAGGATGTTGACAACTGTATGCAAAGTATCCCATGCAAACCCTGCAGGCACAGTATAATCCCTGTTGTGTTCACACATAAAGCAGTCGGACAGTAACTACACAACATGACACACAACACACAACCATAAACGGAGATATTTGTTGAAGTTCACACTCATCCACAAATGTGGTGGGCTGCAGAGTTCAACATATGGAAAGCTCACACTGGGCATGCTCACACACTTTGATAAATGAGACATATGTCAGACAACATGCCATGGGAAGGCTGAACTGGGCATGCTCACATACTTAGGCCAAATCTCAGTTTAGCAGTTGGCCACACATATCTGGTATATGTACGTGTTATTCCAGGAACCAACCACATTACAGCAATCTGCCCAGTGCACACAGTTAAATGACTACAGAGACATACGTGATATAGTGGATCCCTCCCATATGCAAACATCTTCCACAGATACACAAGTTGTTCATACAAACAGGGAATGCTATGGCAATAAAGACCTGCAAACAGTCTATCAGCAACAAATATTGTGCATTTGACAATTAAACATATGGGTGTAGAGGTCAACACTAGGCTGTTTGCCCTAGGGACTGACAGCTTAGCCAGAGTGTGCTTGGCGTATGCCTCCCCAGTACAGTAGGCTACTGTGCCACTGTAAAGTAGGTCACATAAGGCACCGTGTGAGGCTAGTGTGCTGTGCCTCTGTCAAGCAGGGACACAGTGGAGATCCCAGGGTTTGAATTTGCTAAGCCACAGCCATGTTGTTGGTGTGTGCTGGAAGAGGGTTGCTGAGGACCTCTAACAGTAGGTGAGCATCAATAACAGACTGAGGGGAGCCTTATCTGCATTGTCTGGACAATTTCACTGTCAACACTGTGTCCTGATGATTATGAGGGATTGAAGTGTCATGCTGGTACTGTTCAGAGATATCCTCCCTCTGTGGGCTACTGGTCTGCAATGTATTAGCTCACTCTGTTGGACACCTCATATATGGCTGGTGTACATCTGACAGCTGTCCTGTTGTGGAGCAGTCATGGGTATATTTGGGATAGCATGATCAATGCAAACCTTCCACATGCTCATAGAATGCAATTGTCAAGGATTATGCAGAGTGGCCTGTATACTCCCACAGCATGGGTCCTTTGAAGTCTTCAATCCCAGTCTTCACAAGTGTAAAGTCTGCTTTTGATAAATACAGTTTGTTTGCAGTGACAACCTTGCCTGGGGGTGGGGATGGTATATGGATGGCCAGGGAAAGGTGGGTATGGTCAGATATCAACAATGGTGGTCTACCTCTGGTGTGGAACAGTGAGTACCCATGTTGTAGATGGTCAGGTGCAATATGTATTCCCCCTTGTGGCTGTGGTGAGTGGTTCTGCCATAGCACATGGACTCACAAATTGTAGTGGCTGTAGGGTAATGTTGTAGAGGCCTGAGTAGTTCCCACACAATATGCCTGTACCTGACGTTAACAACTGGAATGGTGTATGTGAACACCTGCATATCTTGGCACTGTGCCCAGGGAAGCAAAGTGTGTGTCCTGGATGTGGGAGGGGTGGTCAGGACTGGTTGTGTTGTGTGTTACAGGTCCTGTGGTCACAAAGCATGGTATAAAACATAACCTGCCAGTGTGATGTGCATATCCGACCCTGACGTAGGTGGCTGCAAATGCATATATATGCTATCCCCCACCTGACAGGTAGTACTAGATGTACATACCTCTGTAGAAATAATGATGTCAGCACCCTATAAATACTGCAGGTGCAGAACAGATGCCCAGTAATCTGGTTAGTGCGCTCTGCTAATGCGTTTTCCTCAAGTGTCATAATATAGTTAGGTAGAGATTTGAATCCTGCAAATGCTCAGTGTGTGCGTGAGTGGGGTTGGTGTGTGTGCAAGTCTGTGTGAGGGAAATGTCCCTTTTGGCAACTGGGAAAACACACTACAGGATGCACATTCCCCTTTCTAAACACTGATGATGTCAGCACCCTATAAGTACAGCAGGAGAAGGAAAACTTCTCAGTAATGCGAATAGTGAGCTCTGCTAATGTGTCCGTCTCAAGTGTCATAACATAGTTAGGTAGGGGTTTGAATCCTGCAAATGCTCAGTGTGTGTGGAGGGGGTTAGTGTGTGTGCAAGTCTGTATGAAAAAAATGTCCCTTTTGCCAACTAGGAGAACACACTACAGGATGCATTCCCCTTTCTAAACACTGATGATGTCAGCACCCTATAAGTAAAGCAGGAGAAGGGAAACCTCCCAGTAATGCGAATAGTGCACTCTGCTAATGCGTCCATCTTAAGTGTCATAACATAGTTAGATAGGGGTTTGAATCTTGCAAATGCTCAGGGTGTGTGGAGGGGGTTAGTGTGAGTGCAAGTCTGTATGAAAGAAATGTCCCTTTTGCCAACTAGGAGAACACACTACAGGATGCACATTCCCCTTTCTAAACACTGATGATGTCAACACCCTATAAGTAAAGCAGGAGAAGGGAAACCTCCCAGTAATCCGAATAGCGCGCTCCGCTAATGCGTCCGTCTCACGTGTCATAACATAGTCAGGGAGGGGTTTGAATCTTGCAAATGCTCAGTGTGTGTGGAGGGGATTAGGGTGTGTACAAGTCTGTATAAAAGAAATATCCCTTTTGCCAACTAGGAGAACACACTACAGGATGCACATTCCCCTTTCTAAACACTGATGATGTCAGCACCCTATAAGTAAAGCAGGAGAAAGGAAACTTCCCAGTACTGCGAATAGCACGCTCTGCTAATGTGTCCGTCTCGAGTGTCATAACATAATTAGGTAGTGGTTTGAATCCTGCAAATGCTCAGTGTGTGTGGAGGGGGTTAGTGTGTGTGCAAATCTACATGAAAAAAATGTCCCTTTTGCCAACTAGGAAAACACACTACAGGATGCACATTCCCCTTTCTAAACACTGATGATGTCAGCACCCTATAAATAAAGCAGGAGAAGAAAGCCCTCCCAGTAATGCGAATAGCGTGCTCTACTAATGCGTCCGTCTTGAGTGTCATAACATAGTTAAGTAGAGGTTTGAATCTTGCAAATGCTCAGTGTGTATGGAGGGGGTTGGTGTGTGTGCAAGTCTGTATGAACGAAATGTCCCTTTTGGCAACTGGGAAAACACACTACAGGATGCACATTCCCCTTTCTAAACACAGATGATGTCAGCACCCTATAAGTATAGCAGGAGAAGAGAAACTTCATAGTAATGCGAATAGCGCGCTCTGCTAATGAATTCGTCTCGAGTGTCATAACATAGTTAGGTAGGGGTTTGAATCTTGCAAATGCTCAGTGTGTGTGGAGGGGATTAGTGTGTGTATAAGTCTGTATAAAAGAAATGTCCCTTTTGCCAACTAGGAGAACACACTACAGGATGCACATTCCCCTTTCTAAACACTGATGATGTCAGCACCCTATAAGTACAGCAGGAGAAGGTATGTGGCATGGACAATGACTGAGTCATATGTGTCCATGCCTCTGACTGACCTGTATGCTTGTGTTATGTGGTGGACCATAGTGACCCACGGTCATATCACTGTGACCTTCACCTTGTCCAGCCTGGTGAGTGTGACCTCACTGTACCGGACAATAAAGGTACCTAACACAACTGTGGCAGGTGTGTTGTCTAGCCGTACAGGCTGTGACTGTTTGGCACACAGGATTTGTGTGCTATGTGTTATGCGTGATGTGTTCTGGCATAACGCATGCCTGTGTGCCAGCTGCAGAGGTGTCTGCTGCTCAGGCAGGATGCTATTCTTAGGCTCCACGAATGGCCCAGTGTGTTCACGTGCTTGTATTGTTGTCAGTGTAGGTCTACATCAGACTGGTATTGTAGTCACTGTAGTATTTCATGCCACCTGACAGGTTATGCCAGTACTGGATTCAGAGTGCTTAGTCCCCAGTTTGGCTATGTGGTTCCATCTCATACATGTGTTGTACGTCCATGTGTAGGGGAGAGGGTTGACTGTGTACATGTGGCAGCTGTGACATTGCCACATGACCCACATATTCCACAACTGTACCATAGAGGTGACTGACAACTGACCTTTGCACATGCTACCATAGTATTGTGATTGCCATGATGATTAACAGCACATAGGGCCAATGGGGAACAAGGTACATAGGTTCATAGGTTCATACTAGGCTATCTGCCCTAGGGCATTTATAAACCTAGCCAGAATGTGTTTGGCTGTCGCCATCCATTGTAAATATATCTTGCCGTGTCCTTTTTCGAGGTTAGTATACTGTGCCTCTGTCTAACAGTGACACAGAAGTGATACCTGGGGTAAACCTACGATGTCCCATCCACTCATCAAGATTCCTCTTGAAGAGAGTCAATGAGGGACTCTGCCTAACCTTGACTGGGATTTTATTCCAGAGTGAAGTGAGCCTCTGGGTTATGAACCTGTCCCTCCAGCATGTCCTATTTATTTCAGTGCTGAGGTTCAAGTCTCTCAAGCATGTAGCTCGATGGGATTTGGATATTCTCAGGTGCAGCATGCCCATTAAGTCCGGGTTTGACATGGCTTTATACATCAGGCACAGATCGCCTCTGAACAGGCGGTATGCCACTGAGTAGAGCTGGGGTTTCTTTAACCGGTCAGCATATGGCATCTGTTTGAGCCCTTTGATCCTCTTGGTGAGGTACTTTTGGGGTCTTTCCAGTTGCTGCAGGTGTCTGGTAAGGTACATCCCAACAGGGCATTGTACTCAATTATGGGCCTGATGAGGGATGAGTAAAGAGGCACGATGTCCTCCCCTGATCTAGATGTGAATCCCTTCATGATGAGGTGGGCTATATAAAATGTCTTTCTAACCACTTTGGCCACGTGGTTGTCAAATGAGAGATTGCTATCAACTTGGGTCCCCAGGTCCCTAATTACTTCTTCTGTACTTAATGGAGTACCACCTATGTGGTACTTTGTGGGCACTTTGTTTTTGCCAAAGGGATGACTATACACCTTTTTGCATTCAGCTTGAGGCCATGGCTCTGGCACAAGTTGTCTGTTTCTATGAGGCCCTTTTGGAGGATGCTTGTGTCAGCTGGAGAGTCGATTATGGCGTCCAGTTTGCAGTCATCTGCAAATCTGGTCAGCCACAGTCCTTCCGTGTTGGCCTGTACCTCCGATAAATATATACCAAACAAGAGAGGTCCCAGGACTGAGCCTTGTGGGACACCACTTGTAACTGGTTTGGAGTCTGGCATGGCTCCAGCAATTCTAAACATGTGGGTTCTGTCCTTGAGCCAGTGTGTAATCCATCTAGTGACATAGGGGCTTATATTTAAGCTGGCGAGCTTCTCTAGAATGCCCGAGTGGGGTATTGTATCGAAGGCTTTTGCAAGGTCCAGGTAGGCTGTGTGGACCACCTTCCCCTTGTCAATGGCCTTGGTGACTGTTTCAAAGAAATCAACCAGGTCTGAGAGGCAGGATCTGCCCTTAACAAAGCCAAACTGGGTATGATCCAGTGTCTGTAGGTCCCCAATAACATTATTTATGAGGTCCATGATGATCCTTTCCATAGCTCTGCAGACCAAGCTAGTCTGGCTTATGGGGCGATAGTGTCCAGGATCCGTTGAGGCACCACCTTTCTGTAGAGGGACCACTGTTGCTGTACGCCACTCTTTGGCTACATATCCTGTAGTAAGGCTGGGATTGAACAGTAGTTTTATGTTTGGTTGTAGCTCTTCTTGGAGTTCATGTAGGACACAGCCCAGGACACTGTCTGGTCCCATTGATGCAGTGTTTATTGCTTTGGAGAGGGCGGCTCTTACCTGAGCATCTGAGATGTCAGGGGGGCAGCACTCTGCTGGGATAAATATTTGCCCTTTCGGTGTGGAGGGGGGGAGAAGTTTGCGCTGAACCTGTCAGCTAGAATGTTGGCAATGTCTGTGGGTTTGGTGTTTCTATTGACATTTTGGACTACCTCTGAGCATATCTGGGAATTACCACCCAGGTTCCTAACATAACTAAAGAAAGCCTTGTGATTATCCTTAGTGTCCTGTGCAATTTTTCTCTCGAAGCTGGCCTTAGACAATCTTATGAGTGCCCGTAGTTATTTGCTAATACTGATCAGTGATGCCTTCCCTTTTTGGGATTTTGCTGTATCATTTATTAGCTTCTTCCTTCTATTGTGTAGTTTGTTTATGACTGAGGTCCACCAGACAGGACGTTTGCCTTTGGAGGATTGGGTCTTGGTTTTATTCAGGATCGCATGATCCATGCATTCCTGAAGGTGTCCATAGAATGCGTTTATAGAGGAATCTGCGGTCTGGTCTGTAGTTTCCACAGGCCCGGGGGCTTTGAAGGTTTCCACCTCAGTTTTGAGGAGTGTGAATTTGCTTTAGAGAAGTTGTTCACTGTGGTTTTCTGGGCAGGCGGTGGGGTCGGGATGTGAATATCCAGTGAGATTAGTTTATGGTCTGATCTTACCAGTGAGGGATACACTTCTGGTCTGGAGCATAGAGTCCCCATGTTGGTGATGATCAGGTCCAGTGTGTTTCCCCTTCTTGTGGGAGTGGTAACACGTTGTTCCATAGCATTTGAGCTCATATATTCTAGGAATCTTTGGGCTAGGGTGTTGGAGCTAGAGTCATGCTCCCAGTCTATGTTTGGGTAGTTGACGCGTGCCCAATATAATGGTGTTTGGAGAGACCTTCATATTTTCCACTGTTCTCAGGAAGGCCAAGTGCAGTTCTTGGGTTTGGGAGGGTGGTCTGTAGCAGGCTATAAACTGGAAGGCAGTTTCACCCATTGTTAGTTGCACATGGATAGTCTCTGATGTTTGGTGCTTTGCCACCAACCTGGAGGTGTGGGTATCTTTGATGAATATCAATACTCCCCCTCCTTTTGTGGTTCGTTCCATGTTTTGGGGCTGAAAAGCATGGTATGAGGTATAAGCTGGTAGTGCTGGGGTGCTCTCAGTAGCCCTGAACCAGGCATCTGTTACTGCACAGATATCGATGTTCTCCATGCTAAGGAGAGTTTCGAGTGCATGCATCTTGAGGTTTAGACTTCTGGCGTTGGGTAGCATTACTCTTAGTTTCTTATCCCTTGTGATACCTATGGAGGTGGGTTTGTCATTTGAGCCTTGCCTAACAAAGGCACTATGAAGGTAGCAAGGGCCTTTGCCAATATCCGAAAGCCCAGGGGTGACAGGTGCAAGCCATCCCTAGTGAAGCAGGTGGTTCAACAGAAGATGAATATGTGAGGGTGTAGTGCCTGTGATTAGTTAGCAGTAGCATATATGACTGCTCACGTGGACAAATGCCAGGTAAGTCATATGCAAAGTGTCACAGGCAACGTACATGTGAACAGGACAAACAGTGACATTCTGTCAAGTGAGACATGGACATACATATAGTAAGCTATGCAGATGTCACTAGGAGTCCACAGAAGCTCTGTAACTATGCATTGCAGGTGGGATCAGTATTCCAGGGTAATTGCAAGCAAACATGCATGCAAACAAAGCTACAGTAAGCAGGGCTGCATGTAGTCCATTGTACAACAAACAAGCTGTGCCACTTACAGTAGGTAACACTGCAAATATGCAGGCACTATGCACATGTACATGGAAATACACAGGTCAGATTGCTAGGGTCCAGTCTCAGCGCACACAAGTGTACAGACCATGTACTGTCAGGATGTACAATAACTGGATGGAAACCCATGTGCTCATACCTGCAGTAATACACATGTCAAATAACAGACACTGAGTCTTCACTCAGTGGTTCCATACTTAGTAGGATGTATGCTACCTGGCCTGCCACCACAGTATCCCTGACATGTATGGGGACTCTCCCTCCTGAGACCGTTAGTGTTGTGTGTTGGGGCTGTCTAGCATGGTATGAGATGTGAGCTTGCAGTGCTAGGGTGCTCCTATGTGTCCTGTACCAGTCGTGTAGTACTGCACACATATCAACATCCTCAAACATCCGCATTGCAGAGTCCAGTGTGGACAACATGCCACTTGCAGTTTACATGTCCATCATTGTGTATTAATACTTTCATTACCTTATCCCCTGTGCTACCTATGTATGTAGCCTTCTGTTGACATCCTTACCACCGGTATGCCAACATGTGCAGATGATACACTATGGTACTTACCATGGGTGTAGACAACAGTACATGACAATCATACCCTCACTGCATCAGGCATGCTGTGATATACCCACAATTATCTCAGCACACAGTACTGTTAACAACATGATACTATTACTACACATCTATGTAGTCACCCTGTGCATCAGCAACATGTTAACCTGTACCTGCACTGATGTTACAGATTGCAGGAGGTGGCACAGTTTCATCATATGCACAGGGTGTGAACTTGGTATGCCTGAGTCAGCCACCGATACCACCGATTAACATGTATGTGTATGTGTGTTGGTGAGGGACAGCAGTACAAGGTGGGGCAATGTTGATGCAGTGTGTGCGTGTATGCGGTAGCCCTAGGTGTTGTCAATTCACATGTGTGTATGGATGCACACAGTTCCACCTCATGGCTGCCATATACTGGTGTTTGTGGACAGCCACAGACTGTACCTGCCAGGTCATACAGATCAGTGTCTCTGGCCACGGACAGGGTACCTGTGCCTTGCAGGGGTGCTACGGACCGTATCCGGTACCAACCCAGACTAGGTACTGTCATCAGAAGCAGGTGTTCATTGACTGGACACAGATCCCTGTCGGGCCTGGCCAGAGCCACGTGCCTGCGTGGTCTCCTGGGGCGGTCTGATGACAGCACAGAGCCAGCATTGCTGGGGCTGCTGCTGGCACTATGGGGGCGTCATCGGCCCTGTTGTCGTCCGCGATGACTGCCAGCTGCTGCTGTTGCTGGCATACACCCACGTCGACGCCTCAACCGTCCACCATCGCCCTGGCTCATGGTCATGTAGTTGTGGAACCGGTCTAATATGTCCCCACAACGTCTGTCTATGACATCGGTGAAATTACGGATGGCAGCCGCAATGTCATGCATACTGTCAGTCATGGCTGTGCGACATGCTGTCAGCTCCCTCAGACCCTGTCTGGTGTACCATTCCATATGTGACTGTGCCTGCATGACAGCCCGAAACATAGCTGAGGTTGTAAGACCTCTGTGGGCACGTCTGACAGGGGCAGTACGCCCATGGATGCTCCCACGAGAACCCCTGGACATCTGTCTGTGTGGTACCATCTCAGGGCCATGCCCATGGCTGCTGTGTGGGGAGGCATGTGCCACAGATACCACATTACCCTGGTCAATGCCCACTGTATGCTGTCCATCACCTAGGGACATTGGTGACAAAGGGTGTATTGGCAGGATAACTGTGCGCATTGATGGGGTTGACAGCTGTGTACTGTCAATCGGGCTGACCAATGATGGACCCTGGCATACCTTCCTGTGCCATTACACAGATGTCATCATTATCAGTACTCATGGCACCTGATTCAGGTTCCCTGCTGCATGACACCAGAGCAGCACCAGAACCTGTGGGAGGGAAACAGGAAACACAGTTTACAATGTCTACACATTACCAGTGATGCACACATCCACACATGCACAGGTCCAGACATGCACACATGCACACATGCACACATGCACACATGCACAGGTGCACAGGTGCACACATGCACACATGCACACATGCACACATGTGCACGTGCACACATGCACACATGCACAGGTGCACACATGCACACATGCACACATGCACACACATGCACAGGTGCACAAATGCACACATGCACACATGCACACATGCACAGGTGCACACATGCACACATGTGCATGTGCACACATGCACGCATGCACATATGCACAGGTGCACACATGCACACATGCACACATGTGCACATGCACACATGCACAGGTGCACACATGCACACATGCACACATGCACACGTACACATGCACACAGTTGCACACAGTTGTACACTACTCAGTATGCGTGATATCAACACACAGACACAGACACACCTGCATGCATACACAGAGCACTACTAAGTGAGCCTAATATTACTATCACTATCAAGATTATTAAAGGTATTGTTAATACACACTCACCAGCATGGATAGGCTGCATTGCTGTCACACCGGAGGGACCTGCAGAAGTGAGGCAACTAATGTCAGCGAGCACAACTGTGCCATTGTTACTGAGTATGATACATGTCAGTAGTACAACAGTCACCTTTCACAGGTCAGCTGCTGATATTGAGGATATCACACTTGCACATTAAATACTATGATGACAGCTACAAACCAAGGACACACCTCACACATGCATTAACTACCAGTGTACACAACAGTCAACTATACATATGGCATATTACCTACACGCTCATAGTCTTGCTGCTGCGTGGCTCCAGCCTCCATCATAATGCATGTCTGCTGCTGTTGTTGTTGCTGGCGGACTGGAGCCACTACACTCATGAGTAGTCCCTCCATTCTGGTGAGTGGAGGATGTGTAGCCACCCCACCACCTGTGGCGACCTGTTGCCTGTGGATATCCAATGCACACTGATGGACATTTCTGATTAAATCACTGCAGTGATGTCGTACCTGCTCATATGTCCTATTATGCATGCCTATGTCATTTACCCGATGGACCAGGTCTTGCCACAGTGCAGCCCTCTCCTGATTCTGGTTGGTGCGGGAAAAGAGTATTGCATAATCCCGCACCAGGCTCTGGTGTATCTCCTCATCCTCAGCTGCGGAGTAAGCTGGATTTCTTGGTGAGCCATGTTCCTGAAAAAGAAAATAACCTGATATCAGCAATATATGTCAGCAGAATTTGGCACACATACTACACATGCTACTCGACTGTTATGATACAACATATCTCACATATATAGCATCTGTCTGTCTATTGGTGGATACACATGTAAATGGCCAGGTATCAGTGCTCAGACAGCAACTGTGCAACAGTACCTGGCACACTCCATACGACATACTACCAAACCCCAGCAGTCAGAACACTGATTCAGGTCCAGAGCACCTCCTCACTCTGGGGGTTTGTATCTAGGTACTGTATGGCCTACACCATCAACTACTGTGAGCTGACCACAACCAATTGCCCTGGATATACATATCCCACCTCCACCACCAGCACAAACGACTATAGTGAATAACATTGCAAATGCAAACTTTACACTTTGTAACAGTGACATGGTATCCTTTCAGCCCACTGGGCCAGTGGAAGACACAACCCACAATGCTGACCCCTACACAAATGCTTTCTACGGACATCTCCGAGAATGCATGGATCATGCAATCCCATATACGACCAAGACACTCTCCACAAAGGGACAGCATCCTCTCTGGTGGACCCCAGCCATAGACAGATTGTATTACAAAAGATGGAAGCTACTGCAACACAGAGCATAATTCCATAAAGGGAAGGCATGTCTGAGCAACACTAGTAAGGATCTATTTTCCCTCATACAAACATCCATGGGCAACTTTGAGAGGGAAATCAAGAGGGACACTACAGATAACCAGAAGGCCTTCTTCAGTTATGTTAGCAACCTGGTCAGAATCCCTCCACTATGCTCATAGTTAGTACACAACAACAAATAATTCACTGAAACCACAGATATTGACAACATTGTGGCAGACAGGTTCAGTGCAGGTGTCACCCCTCCCTCTCCCCCAAAATAAGACATAGTTATCCCAGCTGACTGTAACCTCCTTGTCATCACAGATGTCCAGATGAGAGCCGCTCTCAGGAAAGCAGAATACACAACATGACTGGGACCTGATGGTATCCCCGGTTGCATGCTACATGAACTCCAACAGGAGCTAAACACACATATAGAAGTGCTATGTAACACTAGCCTGACTACAGGATATGTACCTGTACACTGGCGCACAGCAGCAGTGGTTCCACTCCACGAAAGAGGCACCTCAACATACCAATACAATACAACACAATACAATACATTACAATACAATACTATACAATATGCTATTGCCCCTGGGACTACAGCAGCATACTGTTCTGCTACCCTGACCATTGTGACACATGTGGTGTGATGGTACCCGCTGCTGTCACACAGTTACACAGGGTGACTCATATGGCATATTACCTATCTGACTAACATTCAGCAGGGGTATGTGTGACATGTACTCATGGGGAGTCTTGCTTCTTAACACTGTGTGGTTTATTGCAGGGTATGTCTTATCTGTGGGTAGGGACCTTTACCTCCACATGTGCTCTCTGTTGCAGTGGCACGGACGACACACAGCAGTCATTTAGGTTGTGGATGGTGTGAGGTGTTACTATGGTTGTTGGACATCTGTCATGGGTGTGACTTACGTATGTAAATCCAGGAGTGGTAACCTCTATGTGGGTAGTATGTGTGTACTCTGTGGTGTTGTCAGTCACTGTGCATTGGTAATGTGTTTGAGTGCATTGTCACAGTGTTGTACATGTCACTGTGTCCTTCTCCATATCTGTAGCTGTCATGTGAGGTACATACCATGGCAGCCATTATGTGGTGTGGAGGGCTACACTGACCTACATGTCCATAGCTGACACACCATGTCTGCTGACACATGCCATGTGCAGGTATTCCAGGAATAGTGTGCCACTGTGAATATCATTGGGGGGACTATTGTACACATTTATGACCCTGTTCACCCCTGACACATGCAGTGGTGGGCAGCCAATCACATATCTGGTGGTTACTGGTGTAGGTGATCTGAAATGGGGTATGGTACTCCAGTTTTGACACTGGTGTTCACTCCATGCCTTTGTCACCAGGCACCTGTTGCAATACATCTGTACACATGTGCCTCACTCAGAATATATATACATCTCTCTCTCTCTCTCTCTCTCTCTCTATATATATATATATATATATATATATATATATATATATATATATATATGTATATAGATATATCTATATGTATATATATATATATATATATATATATGTCTGTATACATATACACATATATATATTGATGTACATATATTGCTATAGATATGGAGGGGGTGAGAGTGACAGAGGGGGTGGGACAGGGGGTGTTGAGGTCATCATACACAGTCATACCTGTAGATAGTCAGATCAGTCTATGTATATGTATCTACATATATCTATATCTGTATGTGTGTATTACATATATATGTTTGTACATATTCTATCTACATCTGTCTATGTATTCCTACATCTCTCTCTATGTATGTATACATATTTGCATAATATATATATATATATATATATATATATATATATATATATATACATACATACATATTTTTACATACATACGTATCCATATGATAGACAGGTATATCAACATGTTTGTCTACCATACTGTATACACACACTAACATACTGATAAACATACATAACTGTGAAACCTACTTTGTACATTGCACTACAACCTACATTCAACCTACATTGATATGTGCACATAGATGCTCTCACATACAAATGTATGTACAGCCTTCACTGATAATTGCTGTATGTCCCCTGCCCTTTGCACATCTTCATATACATATGGATACAGAGCAATGACACATATGGAGGGTTCACAGTATGTAGACCTTTATAGTATTACTTTACATTACCTGTGTTTGTCACAGCTGCTTGTGTTGCCGTCTGGTTTTGTGTCCTACTGCTCCACTTGCCAGTTGTCAGCTTTCAGGTGGCTGTTGCTGAACAGTTTTGTTTGTGTATGTTTAATTTCGTTTTTCTCTGTCTCTGTCTCTGTCTCTGTCTCTCTCTCTCTCTCTCTCTCTCTCTCTCTGTCTGTCTCTCACTTCCTCCTCAGGGTGCGATGAAAGTATTGCATGTGTGGACTGGGAGTACAGCATACTTTTGTAGGTATCTGCATATGTCCATGTGATGGCCTCTGCACCAATTGTTAGCCAGCATTTGCTAATTGCATGCAGCCAGTTGTGTACTGATTGCAGTTCTCACTGTGATTTCAGAACAGTGCTATAAAAAGGTATGTGAGATAGGCGTAGCCCTTTCAGATTTTAAGGGCAGGGACCATGCTGGCATGCTGTGGACAATGTTCTGTGAGTGTAAAGGTTGGTATCTCTCTCATATTTCCAGCTGTGTTGTAGATTAACATTTCTCCATTAATTTCTCCAGTTTCCTGTACTAACTGTGTATGTACACTGACACCTATGACTACTACTACTGTTAATGTGTGTGTGTGTGTGCTTTCCTTGCACTTTTGCTTGCACTTTGTTGCTATGGCTTCAATATTTGCCCTTTACAGTCACTACTTGTATGCCTGCTAGGTGTGTCCTGACTGTAGTGTGCTGCTGTGGCTTTCCTATTTTCCATGTACATTCACACCTTGGAATGCTTGCTATATCTGCTAGGGTGTTACAGCATGCAGTGTGGTCTGGCCATGGTGTGGGCCTTGACATCTATTAGGGTATTTCAGTATGCTGCTGAGCAGGCCCTAGAGACTCTCAGGTGCATCTGTTATCTGCCTCATGGAATGGTACATATCAGTGGGGTACACCCATTAAATTGTCTGGTATGCTGCAGTTGTGACTGTGGGATAGCATGAGCATATGTATTACTACACTTTTTCTGCCATGCAAGTGGTGCATACTTTCAGGACTCCATAGTTACCATTGCATGTGTTGTAACACCTTTCTGCCTACTGTTTGTACATTTCACATGGAGTCTGTGGGGCATCCCTGTAAGTCATGCACTGTTGCTATGTCTAGGCTCTTAACTATTCAAATATGGTGGTGTCAGACCTCTCATGTGTACAAATATTTGCAGGTTGTCCACATTTCTACCTCATATTTTGGTCAATATGTCATGCACAGCTTTTTCTGGCAAATCACTCTGGGCTCAAGTCAGAATATAGTGACAAACATTTAAGTTTCAGACTTCATACCCTTCCAAACATCCCACAAAATGCAGAACCTGTTATTCTCTGAACTGTCTGAGTTTGTTGCAACATTATTTGTAATGTGTCCCTGGTTTTGGCCCTTTGCTCCACATATTTTATTACTTGGTCCGGATGTGTTCCTGTAAGAGGTTGTGGGGTATGGGCAGTGATTATCCTGCTGTGAGTATGTGTGTGGCTTGCATGGTGCTACAGTGACATTATTACCTACTAGCTACCAACTAGCATGGCTGTTTCTGTTCACACACTACTATCATAGATATCCACTAGATTTGACAGTAAATATACATGACATGCTTTGTGTACTACACATCCTATATTCCCTTTACATTCATTCCTACTATTACATGATATATTTATTTTAGCACATTGTCCTTGTATAACAGTCATGGCTTAGTGGTAAGTCATGCAGACTACTGTTTCCAAGGTCCTGGGTTCGGGACTGACAGTGGGATTTTATTTTGCTTTTGAACTGACTACAGGACCTGTCAATCAGAGTGACTAAGACACTTTTAAGCAGTTGTAACCGGGTTAGCGCTGGTTTGCGCGGAGCTGACGCATGCGCACTGGCGTTCAGCTCCACGCACACCCGCTTACAACCGCTTAAACGTGCTTACTCTTGCGCACACTCACGCTATTTTCTTTGAAAGAAATGAAAATGGGGAGACGAAAGTGGTGAAAAAGGGGTCACAAAGAGGATAAGACAGTAGGGAAACAAGCTCGGGTTTTGCAGGAGGGATGTAGGTAAGGCCCATAGCTTCCCATTTCTTCATCAGCAACAGCTGTGCATATGTATGTAATTTGGTGTGACATTTGAAACCTTCCACCCCTGAGAGAGGTGTCAGGACAGCAATAATACTTGTTGTACAGCCAATTGTAATTGATAGTTTCCATGTCCAGCAGACATATGTGCAGAATGGGCAGCTATGTATGGGGCGTCATTGTTTTGTGGGTACAGAGTGCCCTTTTTTTTTTTTTTTTTCAGGTGAGAGTGGTATGTCAGGTGAAGGAAGTCGGTATAGCTGGGGAGGTAGGTTGGGTAGGTCAACAGACAAGACAAACAAGACGCATACAGGGGCGGTGTATGACACGTGTGGGGGGGTTACACAATTGACGGGGACGGAGGTTTGGATATCCAGAGCCCATGAGCTCACAGATGGCAACAGTGGAACTGATAACCCCACCCATGGGCAGTTGACACTGTTCCTTCACTGCCCAGGATGGGGCTGTGCTGGGGGCTGTGTAGGCCGGGCAACAAGCATGCCCGTAAGTTGTGCCACCTGTGCCTCAAGCTGGCATAGGGGCCCAAGAACAGAGTCCCGGATCTCCCTACGCACCACAGTCCGGACGCTACGGAGGGTGAGTGGTGGTTCTCCTCTGGCCACACTTGCAGAGGGGAGACGAGCCCCATCCCCTGCAGCGCTTCCACCCGCAGGTGGCACAGAGCCACCGGAGGAGGGTCCAGACTGGGCACTAGTGCCAGGTGCACTCGCCAGCTGAGGTGGAAGAGGTGGGTCCGCTGGAACCCGCCTTCTTTGTCGTCCTATGTTTTGCATTATGTCATGACAGTTTGGGTTAGTAACATACAATACCATTCGCAATTAGTTGTAACAGCATGCATTAGTATTCCCATTAACCAAACACCCAGGTATTCACACCATTGAACAGCGAGCATAACACATGCCTAATTGGAACAGCAATACACAGTCCAACAACATGCAGGGTTGATTGATGGCAACAGGCCATCAGGTTTGGATGTATGAACAGAGCAGATGCATCAACGTACATGCAAATATTTATGACCCAACAGGACAAATGTCCAGGGGTGTTAATTGTGATTGCACATACCAATTTCACGTGGAATGGATTATATGTGGTTATAGGGTGGGGTGAAGAAAATAATATTAACACCTTCGAATACCAATACATATGCTGTACATTTCTAATAGCTACAGATATATACACACTACTGTTCTAACTACAGTTTCCTATATGATAACTACTTCAATTTGGTGATAGGACTGTTACTGCTACATCAATATACATTTTATTGTTATTCATACACGTTCATATCTGGCTTTGTTCAGCTACATCATCCTGCTACATTTGCTTTATATAGCTATAGACAACTGTGGATGTTTGATATTTCAAACAATCATACTATCTGCATATTGCAGGCTGAGAGCAACATATCCAGATTTTGGGATACACATTCCAGCTGCAGCAACTCTTTGAACACATTTCGCAGTTTGGTTCTACTTGTCACATTAATTTCATTCTGTACTGACTGCAGTATACTTTATTCAGGGGTTATTACTACTTTATTGGTGGATTCATAACTCTTTCTCACACTCTCTCACTTGTTTTCATTTTACTATTCAGGATGGTACTTACTTCTAGGCTTTATTGACATGTTTTACCTGTAGTTATTACAATCCTTTCCAGCAGTCTCACTTCTGTCATGTTTCAGTATTTCAACGGGGATATATTTCACACATGTGATTTGCTCACCTTCTGCAGCTGTACTTTTCAGCCTGCTGCAGGTTGTGTACTATTATATTACAGGTGGGGCATCTTTATTTCAGACTTTATTTCAGACATTTTCATTTTTCTGTTTGGATTACAGACTGCAACACACTTTTGTAATCAAGCAATACTTGCAAACACTTTTACACTGTTACTTGCACATTTTATTACTTAGTGACTACACTGCACTCTTTTGCTAACTGTCATACTTTTATATTTCTTTACGGTTACTGGGAGTGGATTACTGACCTGCCTGGTGGCGCAACCGCACCAGCCTATTGCCATAGGCTCTGCGGTTCGCAGAACGGACACCTGCAGCTGTAATATAAATGAAGTAATATTGGAATACACATCTCCATAATATCAGCTAATTTAATTTCTTACATACATAATTAAATGTAACTTACTCAGTAGTGGGGCATTGGGCATTTGCAGGGCCTCCTGGATCCAAATGTTCAATTGGTCCTGCTTGCGTCTCTTCAGGTCCGCATGGTGGTGACGGACCCGCTCACCAGTCCTTGGAATCCCTGTGACACTGGTGAGATCATGAGCCAACCGGTCCCACGCCTCAGCCCTATATGCTCCCCACAGGACCTGGCCCTGCATGAGTTGGGCCTCATGATTGTGGACTAGGAGCCAGACCATGTATCTGGACACCTCAACGCCCCACCTCTGTGCTCGAAAGCAACTACCCTCACCTACACCTGACATTCTGGCTGCAAGTCAGTTCTACAATCGTTTATGCTGTGTATTCCCGCCTATGGGGCTTATATATGCCGTTTTTCCCGCACTTATCTGTGATTGGCCATTTTGGAATTGTATCCACTTCACAAAACCTGCTTTGTCATGCTCCACTTTCTATTCATTCCTATATATGCGCTATTACTGCATTTCTGGGTACAGCTGTCGTGGCTTAGTGGTTTAGTACCTTCTCTATGGTGCATGGTATCCTGGGTTCGAACCTGCCCACTGCTTTTTATATTTTATGACTGTGTAGACAGGCTAGGGGGTGTGTCTGTGTAAAGGCAGTTTTGTTACAGCTTGCTCAACGTTGCTCGTCGGTTAGCTTGTTAGCGTGGTGCGCAGCTCCACGCAAACGGGGTACGCTGGTTTACGCGTCATTTGGCTGTCATCACGCATATTACACTCAGCTCAGCTAGGGGCACACAGTTTCAGTGTGTTAAACCACTGCTCAGCTACGGGCACTCATTTTGCACCTGTTAAACCACTGCTCAGCTACGGGCACTCATTTTGCACCTGTTAAACCACTGCTCAGCTACGGGCACTCATTTTGCACCTGTTAAACCACTGCTCACCTACGGGCAGATGCACTCACCTTGTTAAACTGTAGCTCAGCTATAGGCATATCTGGCATTTTTTATTGTTTTGTTACCTCACATTTCTTCAAAATAAATGGACTATTTCATTACATTTTACATAAAATGTGATTTTATATGTACATATTTGTCAGGGACTTGTTTCGTGCTTATTTTACTAAAAATAAAATTGATGTTGGGGGGGCTCGAACCATGGATGCCTGCTCTTCAGCCGACGTCTCTACCGCTACGCTATTGCTTCTTGACTTACTTTGCATATTTAGTTCTTATATGCTTTCCCATTGACTGCTAACTGTGGCTGCGCTACGGGCACGCCCTCGCAAACGAGCGCACTCATGGGCAAACATTTTTACAATTTAACAAAAATATATAACGTGTTCATTTATATATTTTCTGTTCATAGTCTGTGGGGGCATGTGTTGTGTTGTGTTTATTCACATTTCCATGGACTCTGTCATGGGTGTTTACTTTGGGCACTTTTACTCTTCTGGGGGCGTGTCCGCTTGCAGGGCTCGGCTTACGGACACGCCCCCTACTGTCTTACATGGACCGTGTTAGCCTTAGGTGTGATTCAGCATGCTCTCATGAATATGCAGAGCATGCTGACATCACTCCGTTTAACTTCGTGAATCCTTGCCTAAGTCTTTACCTTGACTAAAAATAAACTTTATTATTATAGATCTGGCAGATGAAGGGTTTTTCTTAAGGTGTCCATAGGAGAGAGAACTGTGTGCTCTTTCATTTCCAAAGGAAAGTGTTTCAGGTAGACTCAAAGTTTTGTTAGCCATGTATTTAAGAAATGAAACATATTTTCACCGTCTTGCTTCTCTGTATTACATATTCTGATGTTATTTCTTCTTGACCTATTTTCCAAATATTCTATTTTATCAAGAAATGCGTTACTGTGCGCAAGTACGAATTCTATATGATTCTCATTTTCAGTCTGTCATCTAAGTCTGTAATTGACTCTTCCATAGTTGAGATTTGCTGTTTTTGCTGTTTAATAACTTAATTTATTAGCTCAATCTGTTTTCTGCATTTATCTTTTAATGTTTCAATTTTATTGTCAAGCTTATCCATTTTTTAGAGATAAGTCCTGTATAGTAGTAAGGATAGATTGAAGTTCTTTCTTCACTGAGATGTCTTGAGAAGAGATTTTAGAATGACTCATTTGGAAGATTCTTGTAGAGTTATTATAAAGTTTTTGACATGCAATTATTATCAACATTCACACATTTTTGAGTATATCTTCAGATTATAATAGTAGTATATCCAGCAATTTTGATATTCTTCGAAAAGTTTTTGAGGGTAAATCCCTGACAGAAATTAAAGTTAACAAGCAGAGCAAAAGCAGGTTGCTTCTAGCAGTTCATTATCTTGGCCATACCCTCACCTTATAGAATCTTGATAGCAGTCTGCAATGCTATAGCAAGCTATGTTTTACTGAAACAGAGAACTTCAAACAGAGGTCAATCTATGTTTTGAGGATCACATGCCTACTTATGATCAAAATCTCCTTCACCTGTATCACTAGAGCTTTTAGCCAAAAGAAAGCACAAAAAAATTCATCAGAATAAACAAGATTATACACAATTACTCTTACATAATCAAAATGATTAACATCAGTGAGATTAATTATTTAATTGATTATGTTTCATCCAGTGAGGGCTTTGACATATGAAAATGAAGACAAGAATTAATTCAGTTTCTTATAAATAATAGACTTGAAATTGTGTTCATTATTTTTTCAAAAAGTGTAGCATCTAAATAAATCAGTGAAAGCATCAGCTGTTTTGTCAGTGAATTAAAAAAAATGTGCGGAAGTATTCAAAACTCAACAAAAAACACAAAATATCCCAATATAGAAAATCTATCCACAGAAAAGTTTGGAGTGTATGAAGGATGTTACTGATTTAACTTATGGTTTGGGTTATGTACAGTCTTATTTTATAAGGGTTATGTACTGCATCTTTTGATAGTTGTACTGATTTGGTCATTAAGTGTGTCCCCAAGAAAAGTTGAAGTTATTTAATTTCCTTGATGTGGGAAATTAAAGTAGCAGATTCAGTCCTGATCTCAAGGTTGGCTGTGTGAGTATTTTTTTAATAATGTGACCAAAATAAGATGAAGTCACTTTTATTGGGATTTACTATGAGATGTAAACTTCTTAACCATTTCCCAGCTTAAGGAATCCATTTTGTAGCTCATCTTGAGCTGTTGTGCTGCTTGACTGAACATAAGGGTGCTAACATCTACATATTAGATAATATAGACACGTAACCAATTAGTAGGTACACAGTCAAGGAGATAAATGAAGAGCCTAGCCCAATTTTGTAGTTCCTCTAAAGCACTATCTGGTTTATTTGTTTATTTAAATTTGTTTACCAGAGTAAAAACATTGATCAAACAATGACAAATTACAGGCTCAACTAAGATTACATCATAATGTAAAAAACAATGTACAGTATTTATAAGTAAGCCTATCTGACATGCAATATATACACAGAAGAGATAACACACCTAATATATTTACAGTTTCATAACTGGAGCAGAAAAAGGAGAACAGAGTTAAAATATAGGAGAAGCAGAAGGGGTTGACATAGGACTAGTTGTGGTTAAGACAGCAAAGTTAATAAGATCAGTAAGCATAGCTCTCAACCTTCCATCATCTAAATGAGGAACACTACCTCTCACAACGTGGAACAAATGGGCAAAATGTGGGACACCTCCTGACGGCTTACTAACAACTTCAAATGGAAAGGTCCAAGGATGGTTAAAATGTGCTACTTTATACTTATCAAATGTTCTTATGATGAATTAATATGATTCAGTACTATTTATCATGGATATCAGTTTTAAAAACTCCTAAGAGTGAATGCATTTTGTATTCTTTAATGTGGAACTTTGAGGAACATGGACTTTTTAAGACCCAAAATGAAAACGTTCCTCATAATGAGGTACACATGAGAGGTATGCCAGTAGATTAAAGAGGCAGTTTGATTATAGTGGGTTTAGAGCAATAATGATGTGTTAAGCTGTAGCATACTTTAATACGAGAGAGTTAGTCAGATGGATCAGATGCATGGAAGATGGACAATTGCATTCAAACTTTGAACTGTGGCCTGAACAGGGTTTACTTTGTGTGAACAGTTAAATCAGGAGAAAGTGATTTCCATAGATTTGGGGCCAGTACAGAGATGCAGCGGCTAGTAGTGTGCAGTTTGAGAGAAGTTTAAGTGACTCACTTAAGATCACAGTAAGCAATGAAGGCTGAAGGAATCAAACCCTGTACACATGAAGCAGCTTGTTAACAGCTCATAGCCTTAATCCTTTGCACTATCAGACAATGGATGTTGTTCCACTGGTTTGGCATTATGCTAACCTAACTGCTAAGAGCTGTTGTAACTCAACAAAACCTAGTATGTCAAAATAGTACTTTAGTGACACCTGAGCTGAAAACATTTTTTTTCTTTCTACAATGTGGTGTGACTTCAGAGTTTGTTTATATAGAGTAAGGGAAGTAAATGTGTGTACGCACGTGTGTGTGTGTGTGTGTGTGTGTGTGTGTGTGTGTGTGTGTGTGTGTGTGTGTGTGTGTGTGTGCGCGTGTGTGTGTGTGTGCATGTGTGTGTGTGTGTGTGTGTGTGTGTGTGCGTGTGTGTGTGTGTGTGTGTGTGTGTGTGTGTGTGTGTGTGTGTGTGTGTGAGTGTGGATGGTGGGCAAATCAGTATAACAGCCATGGCCATTTTTTGCCATTTCGTTGAAAACACAGGGATTTTTCATTTGGTTTAATCAAAATACAGTTTTGACTTAGCAGGTTTTGGTTAGTCATTGTTTAACCTAAAAGCTAAATAGAATAAGCCCTAGGATAGATACATGGAGAAATGTTTCATTAACATTGTACCCTATAGATACTTGTAGGCCACATCTAACTCTTGAGTTTTATGTTGCTTAGGTAAGTCTGAACCACTGCATATGGAGAGGGTGGAGGTTTAGTTCTATCAGCCTGTTCAAGATTTGTGTGGCTTATGTTGAAATCTTTAAAGAGGTCAATGAATAAGCCTGACATGACTTCTACTGAGTTGATGTGAATGTGGATATGAATGAGATCATTAAGATATGAAGTGAGCTGTTACTGGACAAAATAATCAAGTGTGTTAGATAATGTATTCATTATAAGGTCAGGCTTATAGTTATTTGGATCAGTAGAGGTGCCACCCTTGTGGAGAAAGGATAGGTGCTTCGTTCCAGAAAGATGGGACATTGTATTCTACTATACATCTATTTACTTGTTTTATTGACAGCTAGGGATTCCGCCATATGATTTTATGAATTTAGGTATAGACCATCTGAGCCGGCACAGCCAGAATGCATGCTGAAACTGATGTGGACATTGCTTTGATGGTTTGAATGTGGTGGTGGTGGTGAGGGGGTTGAGTATGGCTGTCTCAAAATAAATCATCTGAAGTTCTGTTATCGTTTCGTCATTAGTACATGGGATTGAAATAGGGTGCTGTTAACGACTGGTTTTAGAATTCTTCTTTTGAATAGTAAAAATATTTCATTGAATTTTTTGATCATATACTTGCATTTCTTTCTTAAGTATCTGTGTGTTCATTGACTGTCTAGGAATCTGTCTTGATACATTTTAGGCATGCTTTATTTCTAGCGACCATAAGAGCTTTAAACTCTGGTATCATCTGGGGTTGTGAATTTTTGATTCTAACTTGACTTTTGTGGAGTCAAGCTGTTAAGGAATCCATTTATTACAGAATAAAAATAATCTATTTATTTATTCATCAGTAGATGGTGATTGGTGTCAGAGGCAGCAAGAATACTAACAGAGTTATTTGGCTCATGCTGGACAGCAAGATTCAGTCTAAGGTGTTCACTTTTTTAAATGTCTTATCAGTATATCAGTATATGTTGACATGGGTATCTATGGGTAAAAGCCATAGAGACTACTTTCTTCACCATTCTGTATTAATGTGGACTGATCTGTGTTTATATCCCTGGTCTATATTACATCAGGTTTAGTGCCATGTTATGATCTAGTTTAAAGACTCAAGCATTGATGAGTGCATGTTTGTTGGAATGATTTACTGTTATAATGATAGTTTCTCTGTTTAAATCTTGGGAGCAGTGACTGTAATGTAGTTTAACTGATCCTAAAAAGTACAGTACCGCACTCACACCCTTCTAGAATCTGTCCAGTCATGGCGAAAATACCATTAGTAATTCATGCTCATAAACTCTATGGCGTATAGCCCCACCTCCACAGAGAGATGTCTCTTCAAGCATTTTAAATGTACATTTCATACAAGTGAAGATGTCGCCATTTTTGCTTTCACATTTTCACACATTTGCTGTATTCAGGAAAGTTTTATGCAGTGATGGTGGTAGAATTGTTTAATCTTCTCATTTGCCTACTTAAGATCAGCCTCAGAGCTGTATGCTATTCATACTTCACTGTTAGCATCGTATATGCTTGTACTAAAGGGACAGTTTTCTTTAGATATAAGCAAAGTGATACATGCAGGTGGTAAAATAACAGAATGGATCACAGAAATATAAATTCCTTTTCAGAGGCAGAAAGTGATGCATTCTGCTTGGTTAAGACTGTATGGTTCCAACAGGAAATAAACATATGTCATGGGATTCAGAAACATTCTTAGTACAATAGCAGTGAGTCACCTACTGCTTACTGTGTGGCTCACAGCTCATTATCAAATGACAATGTGAAAATCAGTGCCAAAACAGCAGATTATTAGTAATTCCGCCTGCACTCACTTGGAATCTGCAGAGAGGGACAGAAAGACAAAATAGTGGTTGCATAAACTAAACAAGCAACTCATGAGTCTTATCAAACCCACCAACGCCAAATTTGAGGTAAAGATAGCCTTGCAGGCAAAGGGCAACCAAAAAGCCTTATTCAGCTATGCATGCAAGCTCAAATGAATCACCTGTATAGGGACGAAGGATATAACAAACCTTTCTAGTTGACAAATTTGGCTGCAATTTTACCCCACATTTAGGAAATTATGTATCTATTGTCTGTAAAGATAATTCAACCCCTATGAAACAAGATGATGCTCCTGACAACTTTGGAATTCTGGATACAAGCATTCAGCAATCTGAAGATTTAGAGTGCTTAGAAAGAAATACAAAATGAAAGAAAGGAGGAAGTTCCCAGCAAATAACAAGGGAAAAAAAAAGAAACTAGTAAATGTCTGTAAAGGAAAGTGAATACTTACTAAAAAGGATACTAACTTTATATAGCACACACAATACAGGGAATGATAAAAATTTTCTATTAGAAAATCTTAAGTCTACAGAAAAAGGCAGCATGTTTCCAAAAGAAAAGGTAGAATAAAGAGGCAAGGGGCAGGTGAAAATGAGACAAAATCAACATTGAATATGGAAGGATTGAAGAGAATTACTGTAAGAAAAAAGAGAAGACAGCTAGACATTGACAATATGGCTCAAGCTGTGGATGTACAAAGCCAGCTGGATGAAAATTGTACGCTTGCAAATGTAATATGCAATGAGAACAGTGGGATTAATGACTAATGGTGATGAAGATCATTCCTTTGTAACAAGTGATAGAGCAGATATTATTAAATTACAAGTTGAAGATTCTTCAGATCTGGTTCAAAAAGTTATTCTTGTAATTGGAGATTCAATTATTAGAGAAACTGATACTTATGTTTGCAGAGAAGATAATGAACAGCAAATCATGTTATGCTTGCCAGGAGCAAAAATAGAGGATATTAGACAAGCCATAGAATGCCTTAATGTCAGGAAACATGGATCTGTTTTTGTTCATGTCATTACAAATGATCTCATCCACGATGACTCTCTGACTGTTAGTAGAGGACTTACAACCCTCTTAGATAGCATAGTTTGTGGTGGTGTTGGGACATATGTTTCACAAATTACATATAGAAAGGAGAGTCAGGTTACTGTGAATGAAAAGATTTTTGGGGTAACTACCTACAAAAAAAAATGTTCTGTTTCAAAAAATGAACTCTGTAGTGCATCCAAGCCTAATTTTGTGCACACTTGTATTCAGACAGGATGGCGTGCATTTGTCAAGATCAGGGAAGAGAATTTTTGCAGCAGATATTTTGCAATATTTGACAGACGCAAGGAAGATTTTTTGTCAGGATGAAAATTTAGCAGTTCACAGATGGCAATATTTAGTGCATCTCAGATGGTTGTTAATGCTATTAATAATAAAGTTTTATTATTGGAAAATTTGCTATATTCCCACAAGATTGATGTTGTTATTATTTATGAAACATGGCTAAAGAACAATGACTGGAAACCAGTTCTGTTAGGGTATGAATGTTTTTACTGTAACAGAAATTCTAACAGAAAATCAGGTGGAGGTGTTAGGATAGGGGTTAAGCATAACTATGAGACCTGTGATTATTACATGTTCAATGATAATACTGTTAGAGTATGCTCAACAAAATATTAAGATTGAAAGTAATTCTGCTACAAATATGTAACATAAATAAGGTATAAAATAAAGCTTGCTTAAATGTAGAAATAGAGTTTAGCAATATGTTATTAGCATCCATACTAAATGACTGTGGCTTGAAAAATAAGGAATTTGCTTAATGGACATGTCTCCTACAGAATCAGCAAAAATGTACAGACTTAAAAACAGGATGTATGGTCAGTAAAAGCAAAGATATGGAAAACAGGATGTATGCAGCTTCCTTAAAGAATGGACAACAGGACATGTTTCTATCATATGGCACTGTTAAGCAAGGAAGTTTGAATGATCAAGTCAGCATGTATGTGTTTTGCTACAAGGTGTTTCCTTAAAAAACAATACCAGTACAGGATGAAAACATGTCTTTCTGCAAACACCAGCAAACAGATGTTCTCATACAAAGTCCAAAATAGAATACCAAGAGAAAAACAGGATTTGAACAGCGTGACTAGAACAGTATAAAGAGACTATAGCAGATAACATTGTTAGATATATTTTTTGTATTGTATCTCTCACATCATCCATGCTGTTTGAGAAGTAAAGTAGAACAGTAACTAAAGCTGCAAGAGTGGCTTGTGTGATTTGTTATAAAAAGTCTTTTATTGGTCACTGTTTTTAAAGTGATAGAGTTTTAGGTGTTGCATCAGTGTACACTCTGCAAGTTTCTGTGGGCAACAGACTATGAATGCAATTATAACTAAACTTTGATTTCAGCAAAACCCAGCCAGAAAGACTGAGTGTTTTAAGAAGACTTCAGATCCATCACAGTAAGCAGCACCTTATCATTCATTTTTCAAATACCAATACTATAGACTGTGTAACTGTGATAATAAAGACAACCCTGGAACAAGAACAATTGTTGGAGTGTATGGACCACCAAAGTCAAGTGCTGATGACCTAGAGGAATTCCTACATTTCTTGCATAAAACACAGGAGGGAAGAATAATATTAGCTAGGGACTTAAATTTATCAGAAACAGACTGGAATGATATTGATTCAACAACATTAGCAAGGAAATTATTTACAAAGTATGTTCATGAACAGGAATTGCTTCAGATTGTAAACAAACTGCCAGGGAATGAAACATACTAGACAATGTTTGTGTTCCTGAAGAAATTACTGTTACTGCATGCCAAGTTTTACCTCCATTGATGTGTAGTGATCATGGGGTTATAAAGGTTAATTTGTTGCTACAAAATTCTGCTAAACTGAAATCTAAACCAATACACCTAAGATTAATTGCAGATTATATGGAAGCAAAATAATCAGTATGTAAAACTTGTTGTGGTGATACATTCAGTGGAAAAAAGTAGAAAGAATATGAAAAGTTTTGAAAGAGAAATTGAGTTAAAAAAATGTTTAACATCAGGATGTAGGCATACAACATTGGGAGGATATAGTTTCATAAGAACACAATACCCAATTAAGGTGAGAGACAAAAAATATTAGAAATGGAAAAGAGGTCAAACTACAAGTTTGAAAACTGAAATAAACAAGATGAACAAACATATTAATCATAATGTGAGACAAGATCAATAAACATTTGAAGGAAATGTATGTAACAATATTGAGCATCATAGGAAACCATTTTATAGATGCATAATATGTGGAAAGAGTAAAGACATACAAATTGGAAAACTGTGTAAATTCTAAAAGTTATTCTCATACACAATAGATTATAGATATATTTACAAAATCTTATGCAAACCAGTTTGGCTCCACAAAGGGGGGTAATCCATTGTTCTAGTGATATCCGGGCAACCTCAGATACTGGAATCAAAATAGATTATATTGAAAAAGAACTATGCAAACTTCATTCAAACAAAGCACTGGGAGGAGATGGAAAAGGTAATAATGACCTGAAAACACATCAGGAAGAACATATAGTACTATTGTATCTATTCTTTACTAGGTGATATAAATAAAGATTGGAGACGTGCTTATTAAACCTGTCTTTAAGAGAAAGAGGAGTAGGAAAAACCCAGAGTCACATAGACCCTTAAATTTACTTTTATGTTTTGGAAAAAATAACAGAGAAGATTATATTGGATAAGTTATTGTCAAAAATTGAAAGGTTTGGACTTGAAATTACATGTTGGCATGCATAAGATGAAAATAGATCTATTACCCCTTGTAACATGATGTTGTATAACAATATAATAATAGCTATGAATGCAAAATTGTGCTGTGATGTAATTTATATAGATTTAACTTCAGCATTTGACAGGGTCATGCACAAAACACTGCTCAGTAAATTAGAACAACTAGGTATTGATTTGCCCTTGATAAGATGGATAGCTGAATGGCTTACAAATAGGACACGACAAGTATCATAGAGCAATTGGATGGGTGACATTCTTGGTTGCAGTCAGGGTGTCATACTGGGCTCTGTCCTAGGCCTTTATTTGCTTAGATGGTATTTTTCAGACCTACCTTTTTCATCTGAGGTGTTTTATAGTCTGTATGCAGATGGCCTGAACTGGGTAAACTTATTACATGTGTTACAGATAGAGTATGTCTGCAAAAGAACTTGAATACATTTACCACTCACCACAAGAGAATAATATGTTGATAACTACATCAAAAGCCAAGCATGTGAGATTTGGGAGACATAAATTGAATGGTAAATATTTAATGCAGCACACAGTGATTGAAACTGTAGATTCATTTAAAGACCTGAGTATATGGGTAGATCCAGCTTTGAGATTTTGTAACCATATCAACCAATTAGTTAATGATAGTTGTAGAACTATATGTCATATAAACAGATTTATAAAGTGTAGGAAATCAGAAATGATGAAGTAATTATTTGTTAATTACATTAGACTCAAACATGAATATGGAATAACAATATGGAAACCTTATAAGAAAACAAGCGTGAGTAAACTGGAAATAGTACAGCAGAAATATACCAAGACCATACATGAATGTGATAATTTAAATTATTATAAAAGACTAAACTATCTGAACTTGTACAGTGTCCCTTATGGATATTTAAGAAGAGATCATTTTCATATATATATATATATATATATATATATATATATATATATATATATATATATATAGATATAGATATAGATATAGCATTTAGAGACAACTATCTCTGGGAATGTTTGGGGTTATCAACAAAAGTAGTAGAGAATGATCAGACAATGGATATAAAATACTCTGTAGGAATGAGAAGTGTACTAATTGGTTCTCTGAAAGATTAGCTGATCTATGGAACAAACTACCAAACTGTATTAAAGCAAGCACTAGTTTAGATGTTTTTAAGAGCAGCTCAGACTCTTATTATGGGGACAACTGTTTGTTTGTATGTATGTTCAATGGTATCAGTAGAAATCATGCATAGTGTTGGAAAAACTTTGCACTCACAGATATCTACATTTATTTGTTGTCTAATTATGCAAATATGCATTGAACTGTAATTATGCAAATATCTCAAAAATGGAGTGATATCTACAAGATTGCTTTGCATCAAATTTAAGATCACATCTGCATGAACAAATTTCACACAGATAGTTTGGTAATCTATGTTTTATGGCTTGAGAGATATCACCTCTTGCTTGTATAATTACAATTCTAAAAATAAAATTGAAACATTACCAAGTTACGTGTTTAATATAAAATCACCACTTTGTCTGGCTGACATATCACCATCATGAAGAGATGCATGTGGTGAAGAACCTTTATATTTTAACTTTCGTTTGTAACTTTCATAGCTTTTAAGGTCTATACATTTGTTTTCAGATAGGATGCAATACTGAATTATCAGAAATTCAGATGAAATAAAAGCTGTCCAGCTGGAAGTCAAGAAGTATGAAATTCAACTGAGGCTGTATGTTGATAAGCTACTTAACAAAAGTTTGGTGGTTAGCATCATCTTTTCAAAGATTAGCCATTCTAACTTTTGTAGGCTATATTTTTTCCCTAAACTGGACCCTTGTTTTAAAATGTAAACTGTCCTCCTCCATTGTTTTTGTAAATTTGGCACTTCCTCTGTCTTTCCATTGTTTTCCAATTAATCATCTTACCTCCTATCTTATTTTCTTGTTTGTTCCATATAGATGTTTGCAGAAGGTTATGTAGCTATTCCACCTTAACCCAAACCCTTCTGCAGAATTCTTTCATAAAGCCTTTCTTCAAGACCACCGATATCCTATCACCACTGTTTCCATGCACTCAGCTCCTTTTTTCTCAAAACAATCAAAACCCACCTTTCTTTGCAATTTTGCAATTCTGCATTTTTTTTGTGCTTCCCCTAACAGGCACCTTGCACATATAGCTGAAAATCTGGCATATACCTCACCCTTCTAGCTTTCTTGTAAAATTAAACCTTTCCTTTCCTCTTCTGCTATGTTTTACCCTAATACAAATGTATCACACTTTACTAGCACTTTGTTATAGTAATGTTTGATTTATGTGTAATGGGAGGTGTATGAGCTGATATAAGGCTCTTGGTAATATGGGTGGTGGAGTGGTGCAGTGGTTAACATTGTTGCCTCGCAGCAAGTGGTTCTTCAGTTTGATTCTCAGCTGGGGTGTCTTCTGTGCAGAGTCTGTATGTCCTCCCAGTGTTCACATGGGTTTTCTCTGCGTAGTCTGGTTTCCTTACACATTCCAAAGACATACATCTGGAACAATTCTCCCTGGGCCTCCTCTGAAAATAGGCTCTGTTGTACTTGGACTTTCCCGGTCAAAAAATGTTAAATAAATATATCAAAGCTGATCTGCATACATCCTTAATTGCAACCCCGACGTTAACCAACTGTTTTCAGCTGATCTGCTTTTAACAAACCCATTTGATCTGGTTTTATGAGATATAGGATATATCTTTCCAATAAACTGGTTGTTTCAGATTCAGAACATATCTTTACAGTGTCTGTGTCAGGACTGTGTCTAATAATTTGCCATCCACATTTATTAAGGATATGGGATGTTAATTACCCAAATCTATCTTATCCTGTATTTAAGAACAAGCATCACACATGCCATTGAAAAAGGAATCAGATTGCTGTCCTGATATCCTTGTTGTGTTAAATATGTTACATAAGTGTTGGAGGAGTTGTCTATGTCATTATAAAATTTCCAATTGCATCTATCTTCTGTGTGTGCTTTTCCTCGTAATGACAGTAAGATTTTACTGTATATGATACTGTTGTTTTGTATATGTTAATCTTATCTGTAATCTCCCTTTTATGCCTTACTTCATTAGTTAATGTTTGTTTTACTCTGTATTATGTATAATTGATTATATCTCTACTATTTTCTTTATGCTGCGCTATAAGCAGTCACAGAAACCTGTTTCAAAGCTGCCGAGAGCACCCCAGCCATACCAGGTTACTCATCCTATCATACATTCAGACCCCAGGAAGCAAAGCAAAAGGAGGTGGAGTTGCAATATATAGTAAATACATACACACCTACAGGCTGGTTAAACAGTATGATGCACAGGAGACACTCCAGGTGCAGTTAACTGTTGACAAGACTCCTATTCAAATCATAGCTAGCTACAGCCCCCAACTTTGATTCAAGATGGCCACTCCATCTATCTGGACCTTTTCAAATCTATCAAGATTCAATCCTTTACCCTGATCCTGGGTGACTTTAAGTACCCAACTATAGACTGAAACAATTACTCGTGCCAAAACACAAATGGCCAGAGATTCCTTGATTTTGTCAATGCAAATGTCTTGGACCAGCTGATCGACACTCCCACAAGATGTGATAATATCTTGGACTTGGTATTAACTAACATGAGTAAGTTGGGCCTGTGTTAGCATTTTGGAGGCCCCCAGCAAATGTCAAATTGGAGGCCCCCTAGGCACTTCCAGTGTAAGTATCACCCTGTTACTACCACCCCTAGTAAGCAACCTTTTAGTTCACACTGCAAACTTTTAGGAGTAGTACCCACAGATGGACCTGTAGCTGCAATGCTGTTACATTGCAACATGCCTGTGTACCACACTATGTTGGCCCATCTCACAAAGGGAAACTTAACAGTTACTGGCATTTATTTGCATCAATGATACATTACAGCAACTCTATGTGCAGGTCTGGACTTTTGTGAAATGATGCCCTAGGCCTTCTGTTTCAACACCTACACACACACACACACACACACACACACACACACACACACACACACACACACACACACACACACACAGACACACACTACAGTTCTCCCCTAAGATCCACTCCCCCTTCAAGGGTTCCCCATACCGTGCATATTATTTTGTTTCTTCCTTTTCTCACGTTTTCCTTACTCTTCAGTTTTTTCATGAAGCCATGGCTTTCTATATGCTCTGAAATACATTTTACAGTTTCTTTTTCTTTTTACACACCTTTTTATGCAGTGATGGCTCGAACACAAATTATGATTAAGGAAAGAAATTCACTGTTGCTGTCCAGCTTTAGTTTTCCTTGCATCCTTTCAACATGCCTTTCCTGACTAAGACAGCACAGTAATCATCATTTAGGAAATAACTCAAATAAACCAGGGGCCAAGATGCCTAGGAATTTCAGTCTTAGTTTTTTTTTCTTTCAAAGAACTCATAAGTTTTGCCCAAGGCTTAATGTTCAAAGCTGACAAAATAGTAGCTCACAATAAACTATCAAGTCAGTAGTTGTGGGAATGCATAGGTCTTATCTGGGAATACTGCCTGCCTCCCTAACTCCCCCAAAAGACAGTCACTGCTTATGCATACCTCTGGTGTTAGACTGGAATGAAAGCAAAGGTTCAAATCACCTTAGTCATATAGTTGAAGTGGCTGCTGATATACACACATACATAGCATGACTCCTCACCCCTAACCCTCAAAGGCAGACATGTGTATATGTGCCTGATGTGTGACTCTGAGGAAAGTAAAAAAAAAAAATGATTACTGTAATACAATCTAATTTCTTGCCCCTAGACAATACACTGCTCCCACACTTATGGTAACCTTCTTTGTATACCTCTGAAGTCTGTCAGAAAAGTAAAAGAAACAATGACCACACTGTCCTCAACTCAAACACGAGTTATAATGACCTCATGTGCACAACTCTAAGGTTTAACTGTGATGCAGATTAAAGAAGTAATAACCACACAGTCCCTACCCCCCATAACCTACAAGAGTTTTCTGCACACACATCTGCGCAGGACTGGTTTTAGAATGGGTGCTGTTGAAGGCAAAGGTTATTATTAGCTTTATCCTAAAAGGGTCATATCACATCACTGTTCTGGTTAAAGTGTGTAATCAAGCTGATACATTTTTTTCTCCTCATTCTCCCCAACCAGCAACAGCTTTTGTGGGAGGCCCCTACAGAGTCAAGGATGATTAAGGGAGCCCCCTGTATCCATTTATACAGACTGGGGAGTGAGGGCCACCAGTCTCTGAGAAGATCTAAGTGTCTGAATGTAATATGATATATTTTATGTCTTACTTTTGAAATATAATTACTTGTTAGGTACATTCTTTACTGGTACCCAGAAGAATAATGTATGTGTCCTGGCATTTCTAGGTTTGTGCTCAGGAAAAAAAAACACAGTGATATTTTACACACGCGCACACACACACACACACACACACACACACACACACACACACACACACACACACACACACACACATATAGGCATAAGCCATAGCAGTACTAGTTTTGTACGTATTTCAGTAAACGCAAACAGAAATAAATTGTGTGACACTTATATTGTCACACCATATCAGTGAATGCTGTTTAGCAGTCATCAGACAGCAGCATGGATAAGTCACTTTTATGTAGCTCATTGAGGAGTAATGCTTACCTGTCACTGTCCCTGATTTCACAGACCTTAGCTAATTTTGCTCATACTTTTGCTTTGTCCTTCATAAAAAGTTTGATTTGCTGGTAAATCATTCAGGATTACAATAAATGCAGACACTGGAGTTTTATATACTTATTGTCCAAAATACATGTTGATGCAAAAGGGGTCATCCTAGTAATGTTTTATGTGAATTAGAGTTGTTGCTCTTCTTCTTTTGGCTTTTCCCAGTTAGGGGTTGCCACAGCAGAACCCCGGTACGCTAATGATTGGCAGTAGATTTTTATGGTGCCGAGTTGCCAGCCCGACACCCAACCTTCAACAAAGGCACACCCATGTCTTTCGAATGCCACTTCACCATGGGGAGGACATGGAGACTCCACACAGACGTGCTCCAGCCAAGAGTCGAATGGAACAACCTCTTGCTGTGAGGCGACAACGCTACCGCTGCACCACCGCATTTATGTGAATTAGAGTAATATTTAAAATGTGTTCCTGGTTTTGAGCTTTTATTCTGCTATTACTTTTGACAGTGCACTGAATTTATATACAAAGAATTTGAGAGTATTTGGTGTTCTGCCAGTACTTGTAAAACTCCCTAAAAGAGAAGACGATCCTTGATGATCGGAAGCATCAGCTCTTCTTAAAATCCAAAGATTGCAATGAGATAAGTCACTCTAGGCTGCTGATCTCTCTCTAGTACTTACCTTGCTCATGTTCATTATCAGCTTTATCCTAACAGGGTCATATCACAGCTCTGTTCAGATCAAACAGCATAATCAGGAGATCCTGGGTTCATATCCCAGCAGTGCCTTTCCACTCAGATTCTTAACCTTGAATTAACTTCTGTTCCAGCTTTCTCCATTTCCACTTTACTGAAAAAAAATTCTAAGCTTGTTTCCCACCTTTCCTGTAACAAGTCAAGTCCAGATACAGATTTTCTGTATCCAGGACTGTTTGCAAGCTCCTGAGCCCCCCCCGCTTAACTAGGGTTAAACTATTCCTGGCACCATAAAGTCTGTTCTTCAAATTTTCCCTTGCAACTAGCCAGCTTTTTAGTTTTAGCACTCAAATCTGTTTCTTTGAGCTCAGCACTTGTTCAGAACTCATTGTAAGCACTAAATAAGCTACAAATTACTACAGCACTCAGCAGTCCTCACTTGTCTAGAGGAAAACAGTTTTTAGTACTTAATAAATAAGCACCTATCCATGCATGTCTAAAGGTCAGCTCCTGGTGTTTTCTTCTGTATACCTGATGATTCTGGGCATCTTGGGGCAATGCAGCAATTGCCTCATGTACACAGACAACCCTCTCCTCCTACCACCCAACACTACAACCTGTGGGAGATGCACTTATATAGCCAAACTGGAAGGAAAGCTCTCTTCACCGAAGACTGGACTAGACAGTCAAGAGGAGAAGGTAAACACTTGCACCACACCACACTCATCACATAGTCCCTCAAAACCTACACCACCAAAACACACACATAGAAGAACAAAGCACATGCCTACATTCGTGGATGCTCTCAATAAAAATCTGCCCAAACAACTGAGACCTCCAAAGCAGAAATGCAAGCAACCTCCACCCCCCAACACAACCAAAATGACACATAGCCCACAAACTCAGTGTGCCCCTCAACTACAGTCCATAAAGCATAACGTACCCAACACTCTAGTCATAGGTGACTCTATAGTCAGGCACACTGATGTTCCACTCACCAGGCTAAACAAGGAGAAAGTTACTGTCAGCTGCCTGTCGGGTGCCAGGATCTGCCACATAACACACGCACTCAGGTCACTCCACAACAAGTACAAATATGACTCTGTCATTGTCCATGTTGGTATGAATGACCTGAGACATACCTCCCTGGACTACATGAAAAGAGACATGGAGGAGCTCTCTGTTCTTGTCACCCAGGAAGGTATGACCCTAGCCCTGAGGAGCATCCTGCCATCACCCAGAATGATACCACAGTACAAGGACAAAATGACTGACTACAACACTTCTGGTGTCATTCTAAGGAAATCCAGTATCTGTCTGCCTGGGATGGCATGATCGACAGACCATGATGCTTTGCCAGAGATGGCCTACACCTGTCACCCTTGGGATTCCGGATACTGGCAAAGGCTCTTGCCACCGCTATAGTGCCTTTTTTAGGCAAGGTTCAAATGACAAATTCACCACCGTAACAGGTACAAGCAAGCAAAATCTGAGGGTAATGCTACTCAATGCTAGAAGTCTAAACCTCAAAATGCACTCATTCGAGGCACTCCTTAAAATGGAGAACATCGACATCTGTGCAGTGACAGAGACCTGGTTCAAAGCTCCAGAGAGCACCCCTGCATTACCAGGCTATAATTCATACCACACCTTTTGGCCACCTAACCCGGACTGAAACACTAAAGGCAGAGGCGTGTCCATATTCATTAAGGATATCCACACCTCCAAGCTAGTTGCTCAGCATATTGCATCTGAGATTATCCAAGTTCAACTAACTCTGGGCAAGACTGCAATCCAGATTGTAGCTTGCTACAGACCCCCCACCATTCCCCAGGATTCCCACTCATCTTTTCTTGATACACTTGGAAAATATTAGGGTACAACCCATCACCCTAATAATGGATGATTTCAACTACCCCACCATTAACTGGGAAAACTACTCGTACCAACCCTTTTGCTCAACATTTTCTGGAATTCATCAATTCCAATAACTTGGATTGACTTATCCACACCCCCACCAGGGACAGCAATATCCTTGACCTGGTCATCACCAACATGGGTGACCGGTGTTCCACACCAGAGGTCAATTCTCGTTGGTCAGATCCAACCACAAGCTAATCACCCTAGAAATCCACATCCCCCCCCCACCCCCCATTAGGGAAACAACCGTAAAAAAATTCTCCAAAGCCAACTTCACGCTTCTTATGACAGAAGTGACAAACTTCACAACACCTATGCAGATGGACAATAGAGGTACAACTGCTGAATCCTACACAAATGCACTTTATAAGCACTTACACGAGTGCATGGATTGTGCTATCCCTAACACAACCAAGATGCTATCCTCCACAAAAAGGAAGCCAATCTGGTGGTCCCCTGCCATAAACAAGCTCTACAACAGAAGAAAGAAACTGTTGCAAAAAAGAGTAAAATCCCATGACTGGAGGAACTCCCTGGTCAACCTCAGTAAGAAGCTCAGATCCCTCATAAAATCCTACAAAGCTAGTTATGAAAACAAAATCGCCACTGATTCTAAAGACAACCACAAAGCATTCTATAGCTATGTCAAGAATCTCAATGGCAACACTCAGATCTGTTCTGAGTTATAGCACAATGGCACTAAATATAGAGAACCAACTGATATTGCCAATGTCCTGGCAGATAGGTTCAGTGCTAACATTACCCCCCTCTCACCCCCTAAAGAGCCCATCTCTATACCGGAAGAATGAAAAGTTCTTGTAATCACGGCTGCACAGGTAAAAACCTCACTCTCCAAAGCCAAGAGCACAGCATCCATGGGGCCTGACAACATCCCTGGCTGCCTTCTACATGAACTACAGATTGAACTGGCACCCCACCTAAGTACCATGTTAAATCCTAGCCTCACCTCAGGCTCTGTGCCCATTCAATGGCGCACCATGACGGTTATCCCACTCCACAAAGGGGGAGCCATGACAGACCCTGGGAACTACCGCCCCATTAGCCTGACGAGCCTGGTCTGCAAGGCCATGGAACATATCATCATGGAACTCATAACCAAACTCTGTACCCCACACAGTTCGGGTTTGTAAAAGGCAGATCATTTCTCCCAAACCTGATAGACTTCTTTGAAGCACACACCAAAGCCATAGATGAGGGTAAGGTGGTTCACACAGCCTATCTAGATCTCGCCAAGGCATTCAACACCATACCCCACTCTGGAATTATAGATAAACTCACTAAACTAGGTATAAATCCCTATGTCACAAGGTTTATTGACAGAACCCACACTGTGAAAGTAGCAGACTCTAAATCAGACTTCAGACCAGTAACAAGTGGAGTACCACAGGTTTCAGCCCTGGGTCCTCTCCTGTTCGGTATCTACTTCTCTGAAGTACAGCCTAACACAGAAGGTCTTTTGCTAACTAAGTTCGCAGATGACTGCAAACTAGTAGCCATAACTGAAACTCCTAATGATGTGGACATCTTACAAAAGGGCTTCACTGAGACAGATGCCTGGTGTCAAAGCCATGGCCTCAAGATCAATGCCAAAAAGTGCATTGTCATCTCTTTGGTAAAAACTCTGTACCCATAAACTACCACATAGGCGGTAGTCTACTTAACACTGAAAGTGTGATAAGAGACTTTGGGACACAGGTGGATAGTAGTCTCTCCTCTGATAATCACATTGCCACAGTGGTCAGAAAATCCTTCTGCATGGCACACCTCATCACAAAAGGTTTCTCATCCAGAAAAAAAGAGGTCATTGTTCCCCTCTACTCGACACTCATTAGACCCATTATAAAGTACAACTCCCCTTTTGGTATGTACCTCACAAGACATCTGCAACAAATGGAAAGGCCACAGAAATACCTCACAAAGAGGATTACTGGCTTCAAACAGATGCCCTACACAGACCGTCTCAAAAAACTCCAGATTTTCTCCGTCGCATATCGCCTACTCAGAGGTGATCTCTGCATAACATACAAAGTTATGTCAAACCCAGAGCTGTTGGACATGCCCCACTTAAAGAGATCCCAATCCCTCCAAGCTACACGCTCTAGGGACCTAAACCTTGTCACCACAATAAACAGAACATGCTTGAGGGATAGATTCCTGCCCCAGAGACTTCCTATACTCTGGAACAGACTACCTATCTATGTCAAACAGAACTCCTCATTAGCACTCTTCAAGAAAAATCTTGATGATTGGATGGGAAATAGGAAATTCACCCCGGGGATCACTTCTGTTGCTCTGCTTGACAGGGGCACAGGAAAATAATTTTATTGGGTGGTGAAAGCCAGGGTACCTTTTCGGCTAGACCTGTATAGTCCCTAGTGCCATTAGCCTAGTACCTACCTATGAACCTATTAATAAATTGTTTTTATTCTTCATTTTTCTCCAACCAGCAGCAGCTTTTGTGGGGCCCCCACACTGTCAAGGAGATTAAGGGGAACCCCCCTGCAGCCATGAGTATTTCAGGGAAATAAAGCTAGCTATGTAGTTAGGTTTAGTGGAGAAAATGTCCAACAGCAGGTTTTAACTAAGTTAGAAGCACAATGTCAGCATTAAAATATTTAGTAGAATTGTGAAGCCTGTTGATAAAACACTGTTACTATAACCAAAAATATCTTTGAATTTTAAGGGAAATATAAATAAGAGTTATTACCCACCTGGTTTATTAAGTATACAAGACTGTTGTACTAGCTTTTGTTGGTTTAACAGACATGTTGCAAAATATCAGGATAAGATAACTTGCTGTAGTTGGTGCCCCTGCAGAACTGGGGGCCCCCAGCGACCGCAGGGTTCGCTGGTGCCTAAAGCCAGCTATGCAAGGAACCACTGCAACATCCCTACAGTGTCATCCTCCCTAGTAAGATCCAATCACAAAGTGGTCACTTTCAAAGTCACCATCTCCCTGACCCTCGCTGGCTAGGGTCAAACAAAAAAAATTATCCAAAGCTGATTACAACCTCCTGATGGAAGGCATAAACAGATTCACAGCCCCCTCCTAGGAGTTGGCACATATGTCCAAACCTACACCAAAGTACTATATGAGCATTTATGTATCTGCATGGAATCAGGAATACCCCACAGGACAAAATCTCCCTCTGCAAGAAAGAGTAAACCTGTCTGATGGACATCTGCAATAAATAAACTGTATAATAAAAGAAAAAAAAAATTGCTGTCCAGGACCAAGAAGGAGCAGGTGCCTAATTAGAAGAAATCTCTTCTTAGCCTGAGCAAGCAAATAAGAGCACTAGTGAAATCCTCCAAAGCAAACTGTGAGTCCAAACTGGCCACATCTACTAAAGACTCTTGTGGGAGAAGAGGCTGGACTCTGCCCTTCTGAGCTGGGAATTTCTGGTTAAAGGTTTATAGTGCCTGAATATTTGAACTGTATCTTACTGAAATTGGTACACCTTGTTTGCTGTAGAATAGACTAGATCCAGGCCTGCTGAATCTAGCTTTGTTTATATGCTTGTTGTTTGTTTGCTTGTTATTTCCCTGGAACGCTAATTCCACCTAATACACAGCTTCTCAGCGCTTCTGTGGATCACTAGTGATATCTGCATTGCTTACTGTACTTATTTCCTTGTTTCACTTGAAAGAAAGTTGCTGTTTGTCATTTTTGCATTTAAGTTACCTGTAACACATTGCACTTAAGTTACCTGGCACTTGCTCACTAAAGCAATTATATAAGTCAGCACTAAAAATTAAAAGCACTACACCCTCACTCTCCACTGGCCCTTGTTTTCAATTATTAAGGAATTCCCAATATTATTCTAGTATGTCAAAAGGTCAGTTGTCAATCTCCTCTCCGGTCCAGCTGGTGAATCTGGGAATCTTGAGGCAATGTTACAACTGCCTCATGTACACAGACAACCCTCTCCACCTCCCAACAAATTCCAACACATGTGAGAGATGCAACCATATAGCCAAACTGGAGGCTAAGCTCTCTCAACTCAGTACTGGCATAACCAGTCAGGAGGAGAAGGAAACCACACTCACTACAATTCCAGTCTCACATAGACCTACCACAACAGCAAACCAAACACATAATCACACAAAAACATACTCGGAGGCTCTAAATAAAGATCTGCCTAAGCAGCAGAGACCTCCAAAGCAGACACCCAAGCAACGCTACCCCAAAACAAAACACGTGCAACACATATCTCACAAAGCCAGTGTGCCAAACAGTCACAGCCCTTAAGACTAAACAACACACCTGATACACTTGTAATAGGTGACTCTATGTCAGGCACACTGACTTCCGCTCACCAGGCTGAACAAGGAGAGGGTCACGGTGAGCAGCCTGTCAGGTGCTAGGATCTGCCACATAACACAAGCACTCAGGTCACTCCAAGGCAAGTACAAATATGACTCAGTCATTGTCCATGCTGGTGTGAATGACCTGAGACGTACCTCCCTGGACTACATGAAAAGAGACATAAAGGAGCTCTCTGAGCATGTAGCCCAGGCCAGCATGACCCTGACCTTGAGTAGCATCTTACCCTCACCAAGAATGATGCCACAATATGAAGACAAGATGATCAATTTCAACAATTGGCTTAAGTACTGGTGTCATTCAAAGGGGATCCAATGCCTGTCAGCTTGGGATGATATGATCGACAAGCCATGATGCTTCACTAGGGACAGCTTGCACCTGTCACCCCTGGACTTTCGGATATTGGCAAAGGCTCTTGCTACCCCTATAGTGCCTTTTTTAGGCAAAGCTCAAAAGACAAACCCACCTCCATAGGTATCACAAGGGATAAGAAACTAAGAGTAATGCTACTCAACGCCAGAAGTCTAAACCTCAAGATGCACGACTGGAAACTCTCCTTACCATGGAGAACATTGATATCTGTGCAGTAACAGAAACCTGGTTCAGGGCTCCCGAGTGCACCCCAGCACTACCAGGTTATACCTCATACCATGCTTTTGGCCCCAAAACTTGGACCGAACCACAAAAGGAGGGGAGTATCGATATTCATCAAAGATACCCACACCTCCAGGTTGGTGGCAAAGCACGAAGCATCAGAGACTATCCATGTGCAACTATCAGTGGGTAAAACTGCCTTCCAGTTTATAGCCTGCTACAGACCACCCTCCCAAACCCAGGAACCCCACTCGGCCTTCCTGAGAACACTGGAAAATATGAAGGTCTCTCCAAACACCATTATATTAGGCGACTTCAACTACCCAAACATAGACTGGGAGCATTACTCTAGCTCCAACACCCTAGCCCAAAGGTTCCTAGAATTTATAAACTCAAATGCTATGGAACAACTTGTTACCACTCCCACAGGAGGGGAAAACATACTGGACCTGATCATCACCAACATGGGGACTCTATGCTCCAGACCAGAAGTGTATCCCTCACTGGTAAGATCAGACCATAAACTAATCTCACTGGATATTCACATCCCGCCCCACCCCTGCCCAGAAAACCACAGTGAAAAACTTCTCTAAAGCAAATTTCACAATCCTCAAAACCGAGGTGGAATCCTTCAAAGCCCCGGCCTGTGGAAAATACGCCCAGACCGCAGAATCCTTTATAAACGCATTCTATGAACACCTTCAGGAATGCATGGATCATGCGATCCTGAATAAAACCAAGACCCAATCCTCCAAAGGCAGGCGTCCTGTCTGGTGGACCCCAGCCATAAACAAACTATACAATAGAAGGAGGAAGCTACTAAATGATAGAGCAAAATCCCAAAAGGGAAGGCATCACTGATCAGTATTAGCAAAAACTACGGGCACTCATAAAATTGTCTAAGGGCAGCTTTGAGAGAAAAATTGCACAGGACACTAAGGATAATCACAAGGCTTTCTTTAGTTATGTTAGGAACCTGGGTGGCAATTCCCAGATATGCTCAGAATTAGTCCAAAATGACAAAAATACACTGAACCCACAGACATTGCCAACATCCTAGCTGACAGATTCAGCGCAAACCCCCCCCTCCCACCAAAAGGGCAAATATCTATCCCAGCAGAGTGCTGCCCCTGACATCTCAGATGCTCAGGTAAGAGCCGCCCTCTCCAAAGCAAAAACACAGCATCAATGGGACCAGACGGTGTCCTGGGCTGTCCTACATGAACTCCAAGAAGAGCTAAACCCAAACATAAAACTACTGTTCAATCTCAGCCTTACTACAGGATATGTGCCCAAAGAGTGGCATACAGCAACAGTGGTCCCTCTCCATAAAGGTGGTGCCTCAATGGATCCTGGAAACTATCGCCCCATAAGCCTGACTAGCTTAGTCTGCAAAGCTATGGAAAGGATCATCATGGACCTCATAAATAAAGATATTGGGGACCTACAGACACTGGATCCTACCCAGTTCAGCTTTGTTAAGGGCAGATCCTGCCTCTTAAACCTGGTTGATTTCTTTGAAACAGTCACCAAGGTGATTGACGAGGGAAGGTGGTCCACACAGCCTACCTGGACCTCGCTAAAGCCTTCGATACAATACCCCACTCGGGCATTATAGATAAGCTCACCAGCTTAAATATAAACCCCTATGTCACTAGATGGATTGCAAACTGGCTCAAGGACAGAACCCAAATGGTTAGAATTGCTGGAGCCATGTCAGACTCCAAACTAGTTACAAGTGGTGTCCCACAAGGCTCAGTCCTGGGACCTCTCTTGTTCGGTATATATTTTTCGGAGGTACAGACCAACGCGGAAGGACTGTGGCTGACCAAGTTCGCAGATGACTGCAAACTGGGCACCATAATCAACTCTCCAGCCGACACAAGCATCCTCCAAAAGGGCCTCATAGAAACAGACAACTGGTGCCAGAGCCATGGCCTCAAGCTAAATGCCAAAAGTGTATAGTCATCCCCTTTGGCAAAAACAAAGTGCCCACAAATTACCACATAGGTGGTAATCCATTAAGTACAGAAGAAGTAATTACGGACCTGGGGACCCAAGTTGATAGCAATCTCTCATTTGACAACCACGTGGCCAAAGTGGTTAGAAAAACATTTTATATAGCCCACCTAATCATGAAGGGATTCACATCTAGATCAGGGGAGGTCATCGTGCCTCTTTACTCATCCCTCATCAGGCCCATAATTGAGTACAATGCCCCTTTTGGGATGTACCTTACCAGACACCTGCAGCAACTGGAAAGACCCCAAAAGTCCCTCACCAAGAGGATCAAAGGCCTCAAACAGATGCCATATGCTGCCCGGTTAAAGAAACTCCAGCTCTACTCAGTGGCATACTGCCTGTTCAGAGGCAATCTGTGCCTGATGTATAAATCCATGTCCAACCCAGAATTAATGGACATCCTGCACCTCAGAAAATCCAAATCCCATCGAGCTACATGCTCGAGAGACTTGAACCTCAGCACTGAAATAAATAGGACATGCTGGAGGGACAGATTCATAACCCAGAGGCTCCCTTCACTCTGGAATAAAATCCCAGTCCAGGTTAGGCAGAGTCCCTCATTGACTCTCTTCAAGAGGAATCTTGATGAGTGGATGGGAGATCGTAGGTTTACCCCGGGTATCACTTCTGTGTCACTGTTAGACAGTGGCACAGTATACTAACCTCGAAAAAGGGCATAGCAAAATAAATTTAAAATGGGTGGCGAAAGCCAAACACATTCTGGCTAGGCTTATAAATGCCCTAGGGCAGATAGCCTAGTATGAACCTATGAACCTATGAATAAGGCCTTCTTCACATATGTCTGCAGTCTCAAAGGAAGCACTCAGATCTGCTCAGAACTGGTGATCAAAGACACCACATACAGAAATTCCATAAATATAGCCAACCTGCTGGCAGACAAGTTCAGCGAAAATGTCACCCCTCTGTCCCCCCATCAGTAAATCAGGACATCCTCAGCTGATTACAACCTCCTGATGGAAGGTATAAACAGTTTCACAGCTCCCTCCTATTAAATGGCACATATGTCCAAATCTACACCAAAGTACTATATGCGCATTTATATATCTGCATGGAATCAGTAATATGCCACATGATAAAATCTTCCTCCTCAAGAAAGAGTAAACTTGTCTGGTGGACATCTGCAATAAATAAACTCTATAATAAAAGGAAAAAATTGCTGTCCAGGACCAAGAAGGAGCAGGTGCCTAATTGGAAGCAATCTCTCCTTAGCCTGAGCAAACAAATAAGAGCACTAGTGAAATCCTCCAAAGCAAACTTTGAGTCCAAACTGGCCACATCTGCTAAAGACTGTCATAAGGTCTTCTTCACATATGTCTTCTACCTCAAAGGAAGCCCTCAGATCTGCTCAGAACTGGTGGTCAAAGACACCACATACACAAATGCTGTAGATATAGCCAACCTGCTGGCAGACAGGTCCAGTGAAAACTTCACCCTGCTGTCCACCCCCCCATCAGTAAATCAGGACATCCTCAGCATCTGCCCCCCCCCTTATCTCTAGGGAGCAAGTTATTACTGCCCTCTCAAAGGCAAAAAATACAGCCTCCATGAGACCTGATAACATCCCAGGCTGCATCCTACATGAACTTAGGCAGGAATTTGCAGCATCATTAGGCACCCTATTCAACCAATGCCTGAGTACCAGCTTCATCCCAGCTGAGTGAAGGATAGCCACTGTCATCCCTTTGCGCAAAGGTGGAGCATCCACCGATCCAGGAAATTATAGATCCATTAGTCTAACTAGCCTGATCTGCAAGGCCATGGAATGGATTATCATGAACTTCATTAAAAAAGGTCATTGGTAACCTCATAACACTTGATCTCACACAGTTTGGTTTCATCAAAGTGAGGTCATGCCTGTTAAATTTGGTTGACTTCTTTGAGACAGTCACCAAAGCCATGGAGGAGGGGAAGATGGTGCACACCGCCTACCTTGATCTGGCCAAAGCCTTTGATACTATTCCCCACTCAGGTATAATAGATAAACTCTCTCAACTAGGCATCAATTTGTATGTTACCAGATGGGTAGCAAACTGCTCACTGATAGAACCCACCTAGTCAAAATAGGGGAAGCCACCTCAAGCAGTAGACCAGTAACAAGCGGTGTACCCCAGAGATCAATCTTGGGGCCTCTGTTGTTTGGGATATACTTTTCTGAGGTGCAAGCCAAAACCAGTGGGCTACGGCTGAACAGGTTTGCAGATGACTGCAAGCTGGGCACTGTCAATGATTCTCCTAGTGAGATGGACATCCTACAAGAGGGTATCACCCAAACAAATGACTGGTGCCTGAAACATCGCCTCAAGCTGAATAGCAAAAAATGCATCATCGTCCCTTTTGGGGAGAGTGACATCCCCACAAATTATCGCATTAATAACATCCTAAGCACACAATCAGTTGTGAGGGACTTGGGCACCCAGGTTTATAGCAAATTGACATTTGACCACCATATTGCCTCTGTTGTATGGAAAGCTTTCTAAATGGCCCACCTCATTAGTAAGGGTATATCATCCAGGGACAAACAGGTCATAATATCCCTGTATTCTTTACTTTATAAGTCCTATTATTGAGTACAATGCCCAATGGCGGCTGGTGATTTCAAATCAAAGGGGGGCTACAGGAGACAGCTGAATGTGTGGGGCTAATGGGAAGGGGTGTGGCCATCTAGAAAGTGGGTGGCACTATGCTCAAAACCACAAAAACTGGGACTTTAATTAAATACGCTTCCCTGGGTGCCAAACCATCATTATGAGAGTCCAATCAAGACAAAATGAAGTGGAGAAGAAAAAAAATATTTTAATGCCTTGGCTATATGACAGCTTACTTAATATCTAGATGGAAACAAAAAGGTTGTGAGACATGAAAAAATAAATTACATTTTAAATACATAACTGGAATGCCAGTCAAAATCAGGTATAAAAAAACAAGCAGCACTCAACTCAAACCACTTGCCCTTGCACTGCAGTTCTAATTATAATTTATATTTAGCTTTATAAAAGTGCCAAAGTAACATGCTGAAAGTAGCAATACCCCCACTTGTAAAAATGTTTCTTATCCAAAAAGGACCTGCTGCCTGACAAAAACTATCTACTTGTTTCATGGGGAAAACATGATCAAAGTAAAAAAATTAACCGCAAACAAGAAACAAGCTCAAGATAAATTGCTTAAAGGATTACTACACAGGTTATGGACCACACATGATAGACTGGCATTCTGTTTAGTTTACAGGTAAAGCCTGCAAAGATGACTGAAGTCTCTAACAAATGTAATGAGCTTCTGAAAATACTGTAATCCTGTCCTTTATTACAAATACTGTCATATGCATTTCAGTACTTAAGGCTTATATGTTATCTAGTTATGTAAATATTCTCTGCATGGCAACAACAAAAAGGCCTTCGATGTTGGTAATTTTTTAACAGCATGTTTATTAAAGCTTACTTGCATCTTACAGTATCAGACAAGCTTATCTGATGATCATTAAAGCATTACTACTTAAACACAGAGCAATAGATACTGCAACAACATGCATTTTCTGAATAATAAGAAGCATAAATCAACAGTATAAAATATAACAGAAAACCAGAATATTCTTAAAAATCAAGGACAGATGAAAAGCCACTGTAGTACTTGTGTCTACCTTGGATGGGGGGATATTCTGCACACTTACACTGCATAACTGCTCCTTGCCTTGCTTGGACACATTCAGAGTCACTAAGTGGGTGGGGTGCAATAAGTATGTCACAATTAAATGTGTCTGGCTGACGGTGATGGCCCTAATACATTTGTCATATCTCTCAGCCTCAGAGCAAGAAATCTGGACAAAGCCATAAACAGAAGTGGGACAAAGGCCCAAAAATAAGGACAACTTTTAAATATTGCTCTTATAAACTTAGGAAGATAATAGGTCTTGCATTAGTATGAGTTTTCTGAAGGGTATGAAATTTGAAACTCAAAGGTCTGTCATTATTTTTTAACTTCAGTCTTAAATGATTTGCACTAATTTGCGAGAAAAACACAATTTTATGAAAAACAGACCAAAAATGTGATGCAAAAAAATAAAATACCTACACAATACAGCTGGGAACCTGTCAAAGAAGGGACACTTTTAATATTAGTACTGTTAACTTGAGCAGCTGACAAAATAAGAGAACCTACATGCATTTCTGAAATTAAAAGTAATTTATTACTGATCATTACAATTATTTATTAATTGTAAACCCTCCACATTTTCTTCCAAATTTGACATTTTGCGGAGGGATTATTAGGGGAGAGCAACATTTTGAGCTAAAATCAGGGACAGTTGAGAGGTTTGGATATATACCTAATTCTACAAAGTGATTTATTTCTCACTAAATATTTTTTTTTTATTATTTCAAATAAGATGTCTTAAACATTACATGAAATAAAGATAAATAACATATTTACAATTCTAAAACATTACTAACTTCAAACCATTATATAACTATTTACATTGGTGTCTATGCAAATAACATTGAAATTCTATATTATATAGAGTTAGAAACATAAGATGATATATCTTCTTCGATATTTTCAAGTATTTCCAGTACTTTCATCCAAGAGTAATAGTAAGAAGTAGATCTTTTAGTTCTATTCTTCACTGTTAATATTTCCATGTGAGCAACTGTTGTTGTTAAAGTCTCAAATTCATGAGCTTGAGCGTGAGCTAGCCTCATTTTTCCAGGGTATAGTTATGATTTTACGGAAATTGCCAATAGTGACCATAGGATTTTAGTGTCTTTTTGGTACACAGTTTGGAATAGGAGAGTTGAATAAAAATAAAGACTTTGTTAATTGAAAATTATCATTGTAAACAGTCTGTAAAAATAATTAATGGATTTCCAGTACATATTGAGACATATACATTCATAAAAAACATGCTGCCAATCTGCTTTTATCTTGATATGGCATCTCCAACATTGATCTTCAATAGAATACATTTTGGCTAACCTATGTGGTGTATAGAAACTTCTGTGTAGATATCTCCAAGTGAATAATTGCCAGTATTTTGATAATGTAGAAAATTTGGAAGATTTTAGAATATTACTTTTTCTTCTTCAACTGGAGGATGGTTGTTTATTAAAGTATAATAATCCCAGTATGATTTTTCATGATAGTTTTTTTAACAATTTTATAGATATTAGACAAATAACCTGTACCCTGATAAGGCTGTTTTGTGATAAGAATAAGGTATTCAATGAGTTTTGGAGCTTCATGTCTAACTGAAGGTTGCATTTGTTCTATTTTATTTATAAGAAAATGCCTTAGATTTTGTAAAACAGCCAATTGTCTTTATTTATATTATAATTATAAATTATCTGTTCCTTTGTTAGAATTTTCTCTATAAGTTGATGCCGTAATGTTTCTTCTTTAAGTATATTTATTTTAGATATTTGGAATGTATCTAGAATATTTAATTAATATTTGGTATTTTGTTTATATATGTTCTGAACACTGAAAGTGTAGAACATTATTTAACCATAGTGTTATGTTTTAATAACAGATGAGGTAATATATAAATCAATATCCGTAAATTAATTCCACCATCTTCCCAATCTGGCAAATGTTTATTTAAGGCTATCACGGGTTTATTTGGAAACCATAGAAAATTTAAAATTAGTTTATTGTATCTTTGAATAATATATTTGGGAGGTGGCAATGAAAAATTTTGTATTAAGTATAATATTTTGGGAAATATGATTATTTTAATAAGATATAATATGTCTGCTGTTGAAAATATTTATTTATTCCAGTAACCAATTGTTTGTTCTATTTTATCTAGTATTTTATTATAGTTAAATATTAGAGAATCTGTTAATTCATTGAGTAGATTTATTCCCAGATATAATAATTTACTTTCTGTTACTATATATTTGGAAAATCTTTTGTTTATATTATTTTTTTTTACAATTACAGGGCATAATTTTAGTTTTGTTTTCATTAAATTTTAAGCCTGAAATATTTTGAAATTTATTCATGGAGTTAAATAGAGCATTCAAAGACTCATTTGCATCTGAGAGAGTTAATAGTATGTCATCAGCAAAGAGTTGGATTTTAAGGTTTAACATTTTATTAATACAAATGCCCTTTATGTTATTGTTTGATCTGATTTGATTTGCAAAGGGTTCTATGAGTAATGCAAATAACAATGGTGATAAAGGGCAACCTTGTTTAGTTCCCTTTTTATTGTTATAGGGCCTGATCTATATGATCCCAGTTTAACATATGCAGTAGATTTTTCATATAGTATTTGGATAAGATTATTAAAATTAGAAGGAAAGTTATATTCTTTTAAAACTAGTGAAAGAAAGTTAATCAAAAGATTTATTAATATCTAATGAGATTACATTTAAATTTAGGACTTTATGTTTGCTATAATCTATTAATGTTAGTATTCTTTTAATATTATCTGAAGTATTTCTTCCTTTAATAAAACCTGTTTGATCTTTGTGAATTAAGAAAGGAAGAAAGTGTTTGATCCTATCTGTGTATATAGCCATAAACATCTTGTAGTCTATATTGAGTAATGATATTGGCCTATATGAGGAACACTGTTTCTCATCTTTATCTGGTTTGATAATTGGGGATATCAATAAATATTTCCAAGAGGGTGGTATATTCAAATCTTTATTGGCTAAATCATATACTAATTTATACATTTCTGGTAGCATATTGTCTGGGCCAGGTGCTTTATTTGTCTTGAGCTTTTTAATTTGTGATTTTAATTCTGTCATATTGATTGGTTTGTTTATAATGTCTATTTGTTCTTGTGTTAATTTAATATGAATATTGTTTTCTAAGTATTTTTTATATCCTTAGTAGGTGTATCTTGAGTATTTATGGAATTATCAATGTTAAATTGAGTCTGAATGCTTCTAAAATATCATTTAGTTCCGAAACTCTTTTGTTAGTATTGGGAATAAATATTTCTTTTATTTGCTTAGATTTAATTATTTTTTTTCTATTAGTTAAGTATCTCAGGTGTGCTGAATTAGTAGAGTATGAGTTTATTTTTATCTTTTCTAAGTTAATCATAATCTTATGGTGTAGCAATTCTGTATACTTCTTATTGATTTGTGTAAGTTCTTGAACTTGAGTAGCATTACCCTTTTGTATTTCCAGTTTCAATTTATCTGCTTTGTTTTGTAAGTCTAGCATATCTTTATTCCATAACTTTTATTTATGTACCAGGATAATATCTTCCCATATGTAACTGCTTTTAATGAATCCCAGACATATATTTCTGAAATATCTTCTGTGTAATTTATTTCTAGAAAGTTTTTGATTGTTTCTTCATAAAATTCTTTGAAATCTCTCAATTTTGTGATATAGGAAGGTATCCTAGTAATGGGATTTGAATAAAATGGTGTAAGCTCTATCTCAAAGACTATGGCATTATGATCAAATAAAGGACAATTTATGATTTTGACTTTGTCAATTTTTGTTATTAGGTCATTGGCAACATATATTCTATCAATTCTAGAGTTAGTTTTATATCTATGAGAATAAAATGTGAAGATTAGTGAGTCTGGTTCTGCAAATTCATTTATATCTTTTAAATACAATGTATCTATAAATTTTGATAGTGGTTTAGAGATGGGTTGTTTTCTTCTTTTGGATTTAGAATCTGTATCTTTTTCATTCATTATACAGTTGAAGTCTCCTGCCAATATCAGGCTACCCTTAGTTAAATGAATTATCTCTTCAAAATGCTGTTTAACTGTTTGTAATCCTAGTCCTGGGATCCAATATAGATTTACTAACATATAGATTCTCTTATTTAACTCTATTGAAACTAGACAAAACATACCTGATGTATCTTGATGAGTAGTAATTATTTTAGGTGTTATAGTTGAGTTGTATAGCTACTCCTCTTTTTGTTTTGTATTGAGAGTTTATTAGTACTGTGTAATTATTAATATTTAAGTTGTTTATATCTCTATCTAATAAGTGTGTCTCTTGTAAAAGACTATTTGTGGATTATGTAAGTTTATGTACTTGAATAGGCTTATTACTATTATTTAGACCATTAACATTTATGGATAAACATTTCATTTCCTAGTTTTGAGTTTGTTTTATGTGTAAGTTTATGTAAATATTGTTTATTCTTAGTTCCATCTTGGATACAGAATTCAAAAAGTTTTCTTGTATGATTTTTGCATGTTTCTGAGTGACACCAAAGTGATAGAATAAAAAAACAAAGGACTTCCAAACTTGTAATTCTTAACCTTAAAAACCATTCCCTATTGCTATGAGGTAATATACCTCTTCGTTTGGTTAGTGAATCTAACCAAACAAACTTTCTACCCTCACAAATAATATTTGGATCAGTTTCTCTTATCCTCTTAGTTTTAAATAAAGATAATTGAATAATATATTAAGATAATCTAATCAGCTAAAATATATACATATATTCTTTACTCATCTTATTGTAATTCAATAATACTTACTTCTAAGCAGGTTTCAAAAAGGTACAAATATTTTCAAAATAATTTAGGGTATTAATAAACATCATGTTAAAATCTATAACTGTATATTTTATACATCTGTTGAAAACTATTTACTGACATTACTGTATAATACAGTACCATTGTTGTGCAATTGTTTTAGACTACTCAAGTCCGAAACCAGTGTTTAAATTAATATTTGCAAAGTCATATTGGAATAAAAACATGAATAGTTCTGAAACCACATCATATTTCATGTTTAACATAAACTGAAATGCGATACAATGTATAAGTATATTAATATTTCTTTAGTAGACATTAAATATGTTCCTCTGATTGCATTTTCAGCTTTTCAATGACAATTCCCATGGCTGGAGACAACAAGATCACAATTTAGACAGCTCCCTTATCCAAGAGACCACTCATAATGTTGTTACCTGATTGAGTGTCTTGTTGCCAACACTTCCATCAACCCTCAGAGGGACCCTGCACAATGAAAACTGACACAGTACAGAGGTAAAACTGCAGACCACACCCTCAAAGCAAACATCTATGTATATCACACATCAACTCCCACAGCTTAGACTGACACCCAACCAGTGAGTCTATCTGCTGACAACAAGTGCTGGAGATACAATCCTGACCTACTCAACACCAGTAATTCAATCCTATGACTGAACAAAAGTATACTGGAGAACACATCAAAACAATGGAAGCTGCCAAGATTAAAACCACCATGTAAAATATTACAGGCCAAAATTCCCAACCCATTTTGCAGCAAAGAGACATTCAAACCATGGGGTAACACCTTTACCACGTCAAAAAGGTGTCCAAGAAGCTTGTTTTTCCTCCAACATCGGAGGACAGCCATGATGATCCATGCACTGCAAGAGTACCATTTTATCCTGGCAATTGCTTCACGACTGTATATAGAAACATTTAATCCAAATCATTAACTGGCACCACAACAATATTTCTCAGAAAAGCTGTTTTACAGCCAATGACCAGACAGAACGCATCATTGAGAGGATACATTTATCAAATGTCAAGTGCCCCAGCCATAATACAAGTGTCTCCTGAAATCAATCCCCAACGAATCTACTGCCCACCAAACTTGCAGACCAATACTGGCATCCTTTCATGCAGTCACATTGAAACACAAAAATACAGGTCCGCTGATCAGGAACAACCAGGCTCTCAACTGCCAGACAACACACCCGTCTGCAGAAAGGTCCAAGAATCATAGTTGCATTGTCAAGCATCCTTGTCCACACTAACAGTAACATGATATACCCGCATACACTAGTATTGTGTCATTCTTGATAATGTAAAAAGCCAGACAATATTATAAGAAGGGTGAAGCCACAGCCAGGCAACATAACAAGAAGAGCACAGCCGCAGTCACCATTCAGATGAGCAAACGGGAACAGCATGAGCCATCTAAGGATGGATAGCCCGTTGAGTACCTGCCACAATGCATGCCCATAATGCATGGCAACCCAGTAACAAATTAGGGTGTGGGCTAAGCCTCTCCCCCTTCCACTCAAATCAGATCCAACACAATATGTGTGTAGAACACAGATGCTTGACAAAGCCCAAAGCCACATGGGATATAAACATTGTATAATTGACACACCGGGTCAAATCCACTGTTGTTATGTTACTCATTATAGTTGCCTATACAATCATTGCTTCCACTTTCTCCATCTAGTATACCATACTAAATGTTTGATTTGCCAAATGCACATCCAACCTTCTTGTTGCATCTCACCTGCCCACCGAGGGCATACCTTGGCAGCAGGACATCAGTAGTATTCTGCAGGAGCACCAGCGTGGGAAATGGGAACCCTCCCCAAAACAAACCTGTCAGTTGCTTGACATTTACTAGTTTCGTTAGAGAATTTGTAAAACAGCAGTGATTTTATTTGCTGATGATTAATTTCTGCTTTTTAAACTCTGCTGTATAAAACATAGTAAGGGATAGCTAAAATGTCTGGAAATCTAAACTGATAGAAAGACAAGCAGATATATGTCCTTATCTATCAAGGTGCTAGAAGACATCAGTAGCCATAAACTGAAAGTGCTTCAAAATAAATATCTGTGTATATTTATATGAACCTTTATATTATTTATGTTTCCTTAGAAGGAATTTAGGTTTCTGTATCTTTAAATGTGAACCTAGCTTATTTTCTGACTAGACGTCAATTAGAAAGAGTCAGGGGATGGCGTACACAAGTAAATGCAACAAGCAATAAGTAACTCAAGTTTCTAGTGATGTTTGTGGCTGTTAAATTGTCTCGAGAACCAAGCGGGAAAAGGTATGTGTTTTTCTTTTTTCTTTTCCCTCCTCTTATTTGGTGACAAACTCATGTAGTGGCACGTGAGCACTCTAGTTTACGGAGTAGTGTTCACAACTGTCAAACTTTGCATTTTAAACATGCTATGCCTTATTTCTCTACAAAAGAAAAGACAACAGGATATCTAAGCTAGTCACAAGCATCTTTCAACTCCGGATGTCTGGAGCCACAACACACATGACTTATAGCCTCAAAATATCACTTAAAACATATTTTTCACTGGACTATATCAGTATGTGCATATGGGTCAAAGGCAGAACATCTTTTAAGATTATTTAAAGTAGTCTTATGATACATCCTAACTGAAATACTTCATTTCAAAAGCAACACATTTCTGCCCAGCATTAGCGTTTATCCAAACAGGGACACTTTTAACTTATAAAAGTAATACTATCAGGGATGTAACTAATAATAAGTTATATAGCAGCCATTACTATACCTATTAAGCAATATAACCATATACTGATTAAAGTATTATAAGTTAATGAAGATTTAATAAAAGAAGAGAAAAATAAAAACAACAAAACACAAAGAGAGAAAATAAATAAATAAATAAACTATTTGGGAACATTATTATGCATTGATTACTCTGATTAAGAATATGAAAATAATAGATGAATAATAATGAAAAATAGAGTAATGTTTAAATTATGCTTAGTATATTGATGTGATTTGAGATAAATGTATTTACATTTATGCTAATTTTGACATTTAAAATATAATTGAAAACAGTACCTGTTTTGGTGTAACTTGAAGACAGTAAGAACTTTTCTTTTGTTGTTAGTATTATTATTTAGATTTTTACAGAATATAACATATGTAAGATTATTTGTCCTTTAGTTTTTTTTTCTTTTGCTCAACAGTTTTCCAATTATTTACTTCAGCATTTCTCTTGATTGTACTTATTGTCCAGTCCATAGATTCTTCATGTGTTAGGATGTTGTTGTTGGTAAGGTATTTTATTGCTGAATCTACTGTTTCAAAGATTTTTATTCCATTTGGTAGAAAAACTTTCAGTCTTGCTGGAAATAAAAGATGGACTTTCAGTTGCTTTTTCTTCAAGGTTTTTTTTATTGGTAGAAATTCTTTTCTTTTTGAAACCACCTTTGTAGAATAATCATTGTCAAATTTTATTAATGAATCATTGTATTTGATGGGAGAATTTGCCCAAGCATTTCTTAATATAAGATCTTTATCTTGTGTAGAAAAAGTCTCACAATTATAGATCTCGGCTTGTTCTTACCGGAGAAGAAGCATTTGCAGAAGCTGGTAGTGATCTATGCCCGTTCTATACCATATGAAAGAGCTTCAGGTATTTTTGTTACATCTGGTATCCAGGTGGTAAGAAAGTTTATCATATTGTCCCCTTCAGATTTTCTGGTAGACCATATATTCTAATATTATTTCTTCTTGTTCGGTTTCCATATCATCAAGCTTTTCTAGTAAATATGTATTCTGTTGAAGTAAGAATTCAGTTTGTTGTTCTTCTATTTGGACTCTAGTGTCAATGTCACTTAATGACTGTTCAATAAGTGATATCTGTCCTTTCTGCTGTATAAACATTTCTTGAAGCTGTTCCAGTTGTTGTGAGCACTTTTCTTTAAAAGTATCTATTTTATTGTCCATCTTGTCGATTTTTATTGTAAGTTCCTGTATATTTGTAATGAGAGACTGCAGGTCTTTTTTGAGAGAAGAGTCTTGTGCTGTATTCCTTAGATGACTCATGCTGTAAAGCTGATATTGGTGCTGATTTTCCAGTAATTAATTTGACAGGAATTATTCAAGTTCTGACAATAAAATTTTTCTTATAGATGCTCAGTTATTAGAAATAAGTTAGTAATAAAAATTTCTTCAAATTAAATATTATTTTGTAAAATTCCTGTCAGGAATTGTATTGAGGTAAGAGAGCTGAAATGAAGTGCAGCTATCAGTTCAGCATCCTAGCCACGCCCCTCCCAAAGTGATTTATTTGAGTGTACCTGTTGTCCTCTTAGCACAGGGAAATTGTACAAGGCTAAATATATCGGGGGAACATATGAACAGTACTAAAAGTTGCTCTTGTATAAACATAGTCAGTTGACAGAACAACAGGTCTTGCTTTAACATGCATTTTTCAGAATAGTATGAAGTCTGAAACTCAATGTCTGTCATTATTTAGTGACTTCATTCTTAAATGAGTTGCCAGAAAAACACAAATTTTATGAGGAACAAACCAAAAATAAGAAGCAAAAGTCTATTAATTCTGCAAAAATCTGGACAGTTAAGAGGTATAGCTCAGCCGGGGCTGTCTTAGTTTGCTGCCCTTCCCTTCCTCACAAAATCATAGTGGAACAGGGCCTCCCCCCTGCAGCTATTCCAATGTACCATGACTTGGCTATTTCACCACATTTACAATAAACACTGTAATGTGCATACTGCTTTACTTCTACGATGATCTGGATTTCATTTAAAAGTTTTATTTTACATTTTACAACACAAACACTAATAGAAATCTGCTAAACAAAGCAATGCAGTCTCACAATGGAAATAGACTTAGCATTAAAACTTCTCTGCCCTTGAAACTCACATTCATTAAAACAGCATTGAAATTCACATTCAAAGAAAATACATCTGGCCAGTAACAGATAAAGATTATCTTTGGGCTGTTTTCAAATCATAGGCCCCTTGCACGGGAAACATACATGTGTTCTTTGATACACCTTCATGACTGTATTAAATTATATTCCTCGTATAATACAGTACAGTTGTTAGAGGGCATTTTAAATGTATTGTTTTGAACATTTTTCCAATAAACAATAAAACAAAATGTATGCACTAATAATGACAAAACTGCCCAGTTCAGAACAGTTCCATCATAAAAGTCTACTCAAACTTATACAATCCACCAGTATCAGTAAATATGCACAATCTCTGCAGAAGTAGTCATCTAAATAATTCCACATTAAAGAGATCTGTAACTAATGAGGAGGTTGCTGCTAGCAAATAACTGTATATTTCATTGTTTCATCTACAAATAAAGTGCCTGTTGCCGTTGAGGAATAAATTGCCTATGTTGCAATAAAAAAATGATAAGCAATAATATTGCAATAGGGAATGGATGGCAAACTGATAACTGATTCATTGTTACTAGGTATCTCCACCAAAGAGGACATTCTCAGGACTGCAACATCACACCCTCTTTAAAAGTAAAACTCAGTACAGTAATGCATCTATATACTGTGGGAGTAGAACCCACAGCCTTTTGCATAAAGAGCAAGCACACTATCGGTTGTGCTACTAGCAATACAGACAGACTTAGCATAACCAGCATTAAATTTCTCTTCAAGCTCTCAGCTCCTTGTAAAATCCACTTGACACTCAACTGTATCTCTCAACTTTGAAGTAAAAGAAATCTGGAAAAAGCCAAAATTTATTGGGGGGGGGTGGGGGCAAAAGCTGAAAAAGTAGAGACACAGTGTTGGGAGGGTGGCCTAATGGTTAAGGTGTTTGCCTTACAAACACAAGGCACAGGGTTCAAATCTCACAAATGATAATTAGCTAAGCTTAAAATGGCTCGCAAGGGCAGTTCACTTACTACTAATATATGAACATTTTAAACATTACTTATATAATCTTAGAAAGTTGCTAGAATAAAATGCTGTGTTACCACCATGCATTTCACTGCTAAGGTTTGAACCCTGGACCTTATACAGTACAGTCAGAGAAATGCCAAATCAGCTGTTTCTTGAACAGCAGCTAGACTGAAACTTAAATGGCTACCATTTAGTGAATTCAGTTCTCACCATAACTCTCAACTTTTTAGTTAGCACAAAACACCTAGACAAAGTCAATAATGGGGGAATAAAGCTCCCTAAACATATTCAGTGAATTCAGTTCTCACCAAAGCTTTCAACCTCTCAGCACAAAAAACCTGGACAAAGCCAATAATGGAGGAATACAGCCCCAAAATAGCAACACATTTCAAATATTAATGTTATAAATAGAACATTGCTAGAATAAAAGGTTTTGTGTTACCGTGTACTTTCTGAAGAATATGAATTGAAGTCTGAAATTCAAATGCCTGTCATTATTCAAAATCCATCAAACTAGAAATATGAGGCAATAATTTCACAAGTGGTGGTGGGTAGGGAATTCAAGCTCTTGCTACCTGTTCGCAAGGTGTAGGGTTTGAGTATAGCCACCAGGTATATTTCACTGGGGCATCAGGCACTCACACACTTTCTGTGAATCTTGTAAGGAACTCCTTCATGGGAACCAATGCTGACAAGCAGCCAAGACTACTTACAGTGAAATCCCATTAAATAAGAGATCAGTGTGACAGGCAGCAAACAGAACTGAGAAGTTGAATGGAATGTGTAAGAAATGTGACAAGATACAAGTTCCCTTAAACCCAGGCGAGATAATTAAAGTTGGAGAGTACTGCACAAGGTTCAGAAGGAAGTGTAAGGATGGGTGAGTGCAGCTGGAGAGAAACTTGGTATACCACAAGGACACAGAGTGAATAAGGTTAGATTAAGAGTCATTAGTAAAACAGGGTAAATATTGACACAACTGTGGCACTCAATATTACTGAGAAACCTTGAATCCATATTCTCTTCTGAAGTTGCTCATTTTCTGCTTAGTCCTTTGCCATTCAAGTTCAAAACAACCACATCTAACAGAGGACGCTTCTGAGGGCACAAAAGAGTACTAATCATAGTAGACATCACTCTTAACAAGTAAATACTTCAAGAAGTAAAAATCATCATTTCACAGATTAGCCTTCCCCTTTTTAAATAGTACAGTAAACATTCTAGTACTTAAAAACTGGTTAAATCAAATACACTCAGCTTTTGTCAGTCCCCACCCCTTCCAGAAATTCATATCAAACACTTGAGCAGGTCAGTCACCATTCAACAGTGATGATGCAATGAATGCACTCTCTGTTATGAGAGCTTGTGTATTTACAGACATGTATTGACAAACAGGCAGAGGTACACACACACACACACACACACACACACACACACACACACACACACACACACACACACAAGTGCACACACATATATAAATACATCTGTGCACCCATATGCAAAACATACAGACAGACTGACAGACACACATATACACACACCTCTGCACTTATATGCAAAGCACACAGACAGACACATCTGTGTATTCAAATTCAAATCACACAGGCACACAACAGATGTATACATACACACACACACACACACACACACACACACACATACACACACACACACACACACACACACACCCTACCTTTCAAAAAGGTTTGTCCTGCAAAATCCTTCAGTTCTGCTTTCAAAAGACATGCACACATACACACACACACACACACACACACACACACACACACACACACACACACACACACACACACACAAACACACCCTTCACTTACCTGCTGTATGTCTCAACAGACGAACAAAGCAATCCAGCGACCACCTACCTCCTGAATGAAGCCAATCCAGCCAGCGACCAAACCCGTCCACAAAACGGAGCAATCCAGCAACCAGGCACCTACCTCCTGAATGAAGCCAATCCCAAAACGGAGCAATCCAGCGACCAAACCCACCCGCCCGCACAATTTGTCCCGCGAGAGGCTCACCTCTCTCAGTCCTCAATCTTTCATTGGGTTCGCCAGCTCACCTCTCTCCTCATTGGGTCTGCCTGCAGCCAAAGCAGTCCGGACCTCCTCTTCTGTGCGGTCGTCACCGCACTGATTCCTGGGTGCACTTGCAGCAATGATTGCTGGGTACCTGTCTTTCTCTATCCGGACTGCTGATAAAGGCAGTCTGAGGTCTTTAAATGCCTCTGCGCATGCACAGAGGAGTCGGGACTCGTGCTTTTTTTTTTTTTTTTTTAGTTTTGTTTTTTAGTTTTAAAGATTTTTCTTTTGTGTTTTTCTAGGTGGGAGGGCTGCAGTCCGGCAGTCCAATAGCATGAGCCACCCCTGACAATGCCCCTTTCGGCATGTAACTCACAAAGCACATGCAGCAGCTGGAGAGACCACAGAGGTTCCTCAGAAAAAGAATCCAGGGCCTCAAATATCTACCCTACACGGATAGGTTAAAAGCCCTGTCCCTCTACTCAGTCTCATACTGACTCCTTAGAGGCAACCTCTGTCTGGCATACAAAACAATCTCAGACCCCACCTTGATGGGACTGCTGCATATCAACAAGTCAAGCTCCACTCGAGCAGCCCACACTCATGATGTTAACCTGGTCTGTGACATCAATAGGACTTGGTGGGACAGATTTGTGTCCCAGAGACTTCCCCTTCTGTGGAATAGACTCTCTCTCCACATCAAGCAGAGTATCTCATTAACCCTTTTTAAGCGCAACCTGGAAAACTGGATGGGGAACAGAAAATACACCCCTGGGATTCCACCTGTGTCCCAGCTGGACAGGGGCATTGGGTGCTGACTTGTCAGAACATGTGCTAAATTTTTGGATAGGCTTGTAAGGGCCTCAGAGCCAATAGCCTAGTTACTTTCTATGATCCTATGATCCTATGAACCCTGGGTTGTGGCCGAAAAGTGTGAAAGTAGACCAGCCTTCTTCCCAGGTAACAAACAGTAAATAAATAAATAAAACTAAATAAATAAATAAATATAATTTCTCCATTATATAGTTCATGGCTAATCTCATCTAGACACCTGCCTTGTCATAGTCCTTATTTATCATTCTTCCCATGTACTCATTAAAGCCTAACCTTTATTCCTCTCAACTGTACAGATTTTCGCAGAAAGTCCAGATTTTTGCCTCATATTTTTGCTCTGCTTCTCAGAAAATTGTTCTTTTTTTCTAGAAAATCATTGGCAAGTCATTGAGGGCTCAAGTCAGAAAATAATGACAGACATTTGAGTTTCAGACTTTCAACCCTTCAGAAAATTCATGCTAAAGCAAAATGTGTTATTCTATCAACTTTTTGTCTAGAATTCCAATATTTAAAACAGTGTCCTTATTTTTGAGCCTTTGTTCCCCCCATTATTTTTGGCTTTGTCCAGATTTATTGCTGTAAGAGGTTGAGAGACATGCTAACCTGGTCTTTTTATGTTGATGTAGAGCTCTTCTACAATTATCCTGATCTTTTCTATTTCATATGTACTGCTTCTTCTGTTGTAACATTCAAATTACTGACTTGATTTCCTGATCTTTTTTTTTTTTACCTCTGGGGAAGAATTTTGCACATTTTCTCATCTTGCACCCACCAGAGATTTTTTTCTCCTCCTTTTTCTACCTATGAGATATTTTAACTCACTGATTCTTGGCTTCATAGCGTAAATTACTAACTCTCCCATCTTCACCTCAACTCCTTCCTTATTACCCCATGTACAGTGCAATGAAAAAGTGTTCTTATTTTTTTGCATGTTTGTCACACTTAAATGTTTCAGATCATCAAACAAATGTAAATATTAGACAAAGATAACCCAAGTAAACACAAAATGCAGTTTTTTAAGTGATGATTTTAGTTATTAAGGAAAAAAACTATCCAAACCTTCATGGCCCTATGTGAAAAAGTAATTGCCCCCTAAACCTGATAACTGATTGTGCCACCCTTAGCAGCAACAACTGCAATCAAGCATTTGCAATAACTGGCAATGAGTCTTTCACATCGCTGTTGAGGAATTTTGGTCCATTCTTTGTTGCAGAATTGTTTTAATTCACTCATATTGGAGGGTTTCCGAGCATGAACCTCCTTTTTAAGGTCATGCCACACCATCTTAATTGGATTCATGTCTGGACTTTGACTAGGCCACTCCAAAACCTTAATTTTGTTTTTTTTAAGCCATTCAGAGGTGGACGTCCTGGTGTGTTTTGGATCATTGTCCTGCTGCAGAACCCAAGTACACTTCAGCTTGAGGTCACAAACTGATGGCCAGACATTCTCATTTAGGATTTTTTGGTAGAGAGCAGAATTCATGGTTCCATCAATCACAGCAAGTTGTCCAGGTCCAGAAGCAGCAAAGCAGCCCCAGACCATCACACTACCACCAACATGTTTGACTGTTAGCATGATGTTCTTTTTCTGAAATGCTGTGTTACTTTTACACCAGATGTAACAGGATGCACACATCCCAATAAAGTTCACATTTTGTTTCGTCAGTCCACAAAAGATTTTCCCAAAAGTCTTGGGGATCATCAAGATCTTTTTTGGCAAAAGTGAGACAAGCCTTTATGTTCTTTTTCAGCAGTGGTTTTCGCCTTGGAACTCTGCCATGCACGCCATTTTTGCCCAGTCTCTTTCTTATGGTTGAGTCATGAACACTGACCTTAACTGAGGCAAGTGAGGCCTGCAGTTCTTTAGATGTTGTTCTAGGTTCTTTTGTGACCTCTTGGATGAGTTGTTGCTGCACTCTTGGGGTAATTTTTGTAGGCGGGGCCTCTCCTGGGAAGATTCACCACTGTTAAATGTTTTCTCCATTTGTGGATAATGGCTCTCGCTGTGGTTTGTTGGAGTCCCAAAGCTTTAGAAATGGCTTTGTAACCTTTTCCAGACTGATAGATGTCAATTACTTTGTTTCTCATCTGTTCCGGAATTTCTTTAGATCGCGGCATGAATTTCTTTAGATCACGGCATGATGTCTTCCTTTTTGGAATCTTTTGGCCTACTTCCCTTTGTCTGACAGGTTTTATTTAAGTGATTTCTTGATTCAACAGGTCTGGCAGTAATCAGGCCTGGGCGTGGCTAGTGAAATTTTACTCACCTTCCCAAAAATGTGATTAACCACAATTACGTCATGATTTAACAATGGGGGCAATTGCTTTTTCACATAGGACCAAGTAGGTTTGGATAATTTTTTTTTTCCGTAATAAATAAAATCATCAATTAAAAACTGTATTTTGTGTTTACTTGGGTTATCTTTGTCTAATATTTGTCTAATATTTAAATTCGTTTGATGATCTGAAACATTTAAGTGTGACAAACATGGAAAAAAATAAGAAAACAGGAAGGGGGGCACATATTTTTTCATTGCACTGTATCATCTTCACTTCCTTCAGCTTATTCCCCCATTCTTTATGTAATTCACATTCCTCTCTTTCCATTGTCTGTTTTTACCTATTACTCATCCTTTTATTTTATATTTAAAGATTAAGTGCAATCATGGATTCATAGATTCATAGATAACAGAACACAAATTTAAATAACAAGTAATCCTGTCAGCTTTTCTGATTTTGGTTGCATTTCCATTGTGTTTTTTATGGTTTCCTTGTAAACAAAGCTTCAAATTAAAAAAAAAAGCTTAAAAGTTTCACTGCATGGTTATGTTCTGAGATGCAACCTTTTTCTGTCTTGAGTGATGGCAAGTAATCATGATTAATGACATGAACTGGGGGTCATTCCATTTACTATTCCTGCTTCTAAATATCACATGCATTTGGGTGTGGAAAACAAAGTTAAAGACTTAGAAACGTCTGTAAGTTTGAGATGTATAAAGTCAAAACTATTTATGGCTAATAGGATAATAATTAAACATGCTGACAAGTTGTTCACCAAATGACTGAAAACATGGGATACATTATAGGCATCTGGTAACGTACAGAGCTGGGTACAGCTTTGTTACTCACACATATGTAATCCAATCTTTTAAAGTAGAATGAGCATGTTGAAAAGCAGCCCTCATCCATTAAGTATTTCAATTTTGTTGCTTGATGATTATGAGCTGGCCTGCTTAAAAGCTTGAATGGCTGATCTCACTGTGGTCAATATGAAAGCATGGGATGGGTTGCTACAACTGGCTAGCATATGATTTGTCGGCCAGTTTCATGCTTTTGCCTTCCATTACGGTCACCTACTGATGGCATGTCATACCTTTTTCCACCCAGGAATGTACACAGAAGATGGGAAACTGTCAGAAGTGATATGGAGAATTTTAAATGCATTTTCAGCTTTAAACAGGATGTTGCACAGCTGCTTTACAGGGTGCCACTGGCAGGTAGTTGATGTTTGCATCAGTTTTAGACATTTTAATGTGATCTTTTATCACATCTCACCACTGGTGTAGCCCTATATTAATAAAATGAGGAATAAAAGAAGAGAATGCAATAATTGCTGTTCTGTATCTATTTCTCTCATCATCTGTTCAGCACCACTGCTTTCATCCTGGCAATTTTCCCTTTTTTCTCAGCTACTCTTTTGACCTCAGTTTTACAATGTGTATGATCCAGCAGGCATTTTCCCCCTATCTCTTAGGATGTAAACTTTATTAGCACAGATCTTCTCACTAGAAGAGCATCCAGCCCTCTCCCTTACAGCCTCATTTCTCAAAAATGTAAAAGATTTTGGTAAAGAAATTGCCTTCTCCAAACATCTACCCATCTTCTATTGACCTCCAATTTCAGCTGTACCTTCCTTGCCTGCCTTTTATTTTCAGGCCCCCCATGCATTCAACTAAATGCACTATTGATTGGTACATTAAAATTACCAGCCATTATTTCTCTATTGTATTGTGAGGTATTCCATTCACAATCATTATAGAAATCACTAAAGTCAAGACTGTCATAACTGGGACCATATATGCTTCCTCATTTCCATTTCAATACACACTATCACCAACATTATCCAGTGTATCTGCCTTCTTAAATTGCACTACCAGACTCAAAAGTCCTCCACTATAATTAATGTACATCTTCTTCTGGTTCCTTTAACTGAACTGCATTCCACTACACTTCAACACCTGCCTCCTGTATTAACAATTCCTGGTAGTTTTAATTTAAACTTGACCAAGAATGTTGTTGTTGCATCTTTCAGTTTTTCCCAGTTAGGGGTCACCATGGCAGAACTCTGGCCCGCTAATGATAATATTCCCCATTTTCCTTGTATAATTTTCTAAAAGACTTCTTCCTCTTCAGTGGATGCCAACTACTCATGTTTCAGGAAATAAGAGTTAAAATCCCCCCTCACATTATCCTGTTTCTTCCCTCTACTATCTAGTGTCCCCCCCCTTACCCATGCAGGATGAGTGAACAGACTTTTTGACTGATAGGTCGGCAGCTGCCTTCTGAAGCCATAAGTAGTACTAGGGGAATACAGTAACCATGGTAGAGATGACCCTCCCACTATGTTCATATTTCCTTCCAAAAGACCCCTGCAGCTCCACCAGTTTACTCTCCATACAGGTCATTCATATCTTGGTCAAATCAGATTTTTCAATGCTATCATAGCAGAATTGTTAACTAATAACTTTTCTCACCTGCCTTTAGGCCAACGATTCTTTTATTTCTTTTGTCAATTCAATCTTAAGTAGTCAAATTGGGTAAAAATCATCTGAATGTTTCATGTCTACCCCCTCTCCTGACAACCATCCATAGCTTTGCATAGAAATTTCTAGCTATTCTTATGCATAAAAAATATAAACCTGCTTCACCAAGCTCTCATTCTAAACCTTGCTTACCTGCATTACTACCCTTATTCCTATAACTTACTTACTATAGTGCTGTAATACCAAAAACAAAGAATATTTTCAGTTTTGACTCCCAGCAGTTACTTAAATTCCGACACATTCTCTGTATTCTTTCTCTGAATTATTTATACTGCAATCATGTGGCCTATCTTTGTTTTATATACCCCTCTTTTGCCCACCCTTCAGGTTGATTGGTATCTTCTCAGTCTTCTTTACAAGGCAGAGACAATAAGAGCGTAATCATCCACCCATCTTCCATCTATCTATGGATGTCATAGGGGTGGTGACAGCTGAAAACACTTCCTCTGACTATCCGTGTACCAGACTTACTTCTAATTCACTGGTATGGTCATTCCTTAAACTTTTGACAGCCTTTCATTACACATCTTACACTTAATATATAATAAAGAAAGTTTTGTTTCTCCTGGAAGCAGCATTTTCTAAACCTAGTTATGACACATTCACACACACACACACACACACACACACACATATATCTATATATATATATATATATATATATATATATATATATATATATATTTATATATCTATATGGTTTACTATCACATGTCCAAGTGTAAATTAGTTGGAAGATGATATGGCCGACACATTTGTAAGGAACACAGATGACCGAACAATAAAATTGTCGAATGGTGTTTTTGTGGACATCGAATCGACAATTTCGAACAGCCATAGTAAAAACTGGAAAGACTGCATAGTACATCTTCAAATCTGCTCAACATTCTACAACAGTTTTTGCAGGGGACAAGCCCCCCTGCACCCCCCATGTGGGGGGCTTGCCCCCCACACCCCCCTACTTATATATACAAACTCCAAGATTGCACTACACAAAGGAAAGGGTACATTTCTCGATCCCTGCTATAGTGCGATCTGCACTATAGTGTCGAACCGTGCTATAGTGAATGTTCCCTATTGCAAGGTTCGACAATGCAGTAATCGCAATTCCGGTTCTGCTACCTGAGGTTCGCACATTGGTTGATTGCACATAGTGAGATCGACAATGTGATAGTAAACCGATATATATATATATATATATATATATATATATATATGTGTGTGTGTGTGTGTGTGTGTGTGTATATATATATATATATATATATATATATATATATATATATATATATATACATATATACACACAAAACATAAAAATTACATTGCATTATTTATTGCATTATCATTTAGATTTGTCTTACCCTTACCATGTCAGTATCCATAACTGTCATAAGCAATCCATTTTTTTAAATACATTTTTGTCTATTTCTAATTTACCCCTGTATATTTTTGTTAGTAGCCACATTTGCCTGGCCCTACGTATTCTACAGGTGGGGATAGTATAAACCAAGGATTTGCAAATAGATAAGATGTAAATCACTCCATTACAAATATAAGCAGATTATAACTTGCATGTATGTGGAGTTACTGATTTCCTAGGCCAGTAATGATCCCATTAACCAAAGCGCACCATAGCCTGTATATGTATTCAATTTCTTTCAAGTTTACCTTGAATCTATCCTGGAATCAAAACCAAATCCCTCTGCCTATAGCAACCCGAGTGTCCATTTAGCTGTCTGGAGTCCATTTCACAAATCATAAAAGTATTTCAATGAAGTTTCATTGTCCTCTTTTAGTGCTATCCCTCCCTTCTCAACATTTGTCATCTTATAGCACCAGTTATCAGGGGTGTTATCCGTTCACTATGGAGGGTGACACATGGGTGAGGAGTAAACACTTTAACTACACAGATTGTTCTGTTATAGCCAGGTGCAGCACTGTGAAGGGTGATTGGTTATAATAAATTGTTTAGAGATTTTGATAACATTACGTCTAGAAAATGGTGCTTCTTAATCAAAACTGCTTCCATGTCTAACATTCACACAGATCAAACATATCATATGCTTGACTTTAAGTGAGGTGTCTAGATGAATACTGCACAAGTATTTGACAATTATTAAAAAGTTTCAAACACACAAAAGTAGTAGACTCTCCATTTACACCATCTGGCAAGACCAGGGTGATTCACTCAGACCAATTTACTGAGATACTCCCACACATTTCAGAGGCACATTTTGCTGTTAGAAGTATAAAGCTGGATAGCCATTTCTTTGAGCTCTTTCACTGTGTGTGCTTTGACTCGTCTTCCATGTGGACCCTTCAGTTGTCCAGGAGAAGAGCCTTTTTCACTTGACACTAGCCTTATTTGCTTGGCCTACCTCCGCAGGTACCCTTCCTATCTATTCCTGTGACTAATTCTAGAATTTCCTTCCAAAGACTAACTCACGTTGCTGAAGACCCCCCTAGACAAAACCTCCACCTGGGTCTGAGAGTTACTGTGCATCGTTACACCAGGCATGTGTGAGGCACACCACCTAGTTTCTTCTTTTAGCGTTTTGACCTGCAATGGGGAAATTCCTTGCATGTCTGCTACTTCGGTTGTTTGCCATTGATTTATATTCTAGTTCTCATCTTCCATTTCTTCATTATCTGATTATTACCTTGCTTCCACCCCACCTCAAGCTACACTGAGGGGGAAGGTGCAGATACTAAAGTAGTGGTTTGTAGTTCAACAATTAATCCCTAGACCTCATCCAGGGAATTGCATTCAATTCTGTCTTTTAAGCCCTGTGACTAGGGAGGCTAGATAAATGATCCAGGACTAAATCTCAATTTTCTATGCACCAATCTCTGTTCCATACCTCACAACCTCTTAGTGCAAGAATTCTGGACAAAACCTAAAATATTGGGGGGGCAAAGGCGCAAACAGGGACAAATTTTACATACTGCTCTTATAAACATAGAAAGTTTCTAGAAAAATAAGATTAGCATTAGCATGCATTTTCTGAAGTGATATGAAGTCTGAATCACAAATATATGTCATTATTTAGTGACTTCAGTCCTCAGTGATTTGCCAGAAAAACATAAATGTTATAAGGAATGGTCCAAAAATATGAGTAAAAAATCTGGACATTCTGCTAAAATCTGGACAGCTGGGAGCTATGCTCTGTTCAGAGAAAGTTTTTAGAAAGGTTCTAGTGTACTCTAACCACTAATTTATCTATTTGTATACTATGCAGTACATATGTGTTACTTAGCAGCTACCATTTTGTGGAGAGAGAATGTACTTTGCAAATAACTTGTCTGGGTTTGGAGATGCCAGATAACATTTTTGTTGACCCAGTGAATGTGCTTAATTTCCCAATCTATTGATGTTGGTGCATTAATTTCAGATAATAATACTGTTATTATTAAACTTTGATAACTGAGTAAGTGGAATGGACTTGGGACCCTTGTCATCCATGACCTGGCCTGCTAAGCAGTCACAATAAATGAATTAATAACATTTACAGAATCTAAGGTATAGAAGTCTCTTTGATATTATTATATAAAATGAGAAAGTGCAGTGGAAGGAAGAAGGTGGAGGAGTCTGGAAATAGCCATTATATTAAACCGAGAGTTTGGAAATAGAGAAATAAATATATCTTATTCACTCAGGTATTAGTGATATACAAATGTCTCCCCCGTTCTCTATTTTCGGTAACAACAAATTTGTCTTTCATGGACTGTATATCCCTTTCCAAGCTCCTGTTTTCTTTTCTTGACAGAAAATTAGCAATTCACCTTCTTTTTTTTCAGTTATATCCAAATGAGCCATTTCTATTTCTTAGGTAGGTGGCACTTATTGCTTTCTATTCCATCTCTCTAGGCCAGTATCTTCTTTTGTGACAGATGACAGCATCTTACACATTTTCAGTAATTTTCCTATCACTTATGAGTTCAATGCCTTCCTTTGCAGGTTTCGTCTCTTCACCACCTTCCTTCTCTCTTGAAATTACTTAAAAGATGGCTTAAAGCATTCCCTGTAATGGAACTCTTTTGAGTTTGTACTCATGGATATGGCCTGCAACTTAAAAAAAATGAAGTTATCCACTTATAGTTCAAACAAATATTCATCTCTAGAACCATAAGTGTTTATTAGAAAACTGTAAATGGTAAACTATTCAGCACAAAGTAACCTTTACAGTAGTTACATTCATTCTATAGGTCTTAAACCGGATTTTATAAGCTACAGTAAATGTACATTTTTTAATGTTGTATACTCAGCTTAGAATATCACATTAGCCACTCAAGCAGCCCACCTACTGCCAGCAACATTTTCTTTATACAGCTGTAAGCTTTCACATAAGGCTGTGCAGTTCTGTCTGTGTCACTGGATTGTTGAGATATTTAGAGCAATATGAAAATTATTACACTACAAATAAAGAGTATATAAATAATATTCGGTATCTCTTTAATTGCATTAGAAAGAGGTCAAGTATCAATACAATCACGTTTACCACTGTGTAAGTTTTAAGATGAAATCTTTTAATACCTTTTATGCAGCATGGTTTTGAAATTATTCATGTAAATATAACCCAGCTATATTATGTGTAAAGCCGTCAGTAGCATATAATTACAGAAACTCCTGGATGAGTCACTAGGCTAGAGGATGTAATGAGTCAAAATAAGTTGCATATTTAAAAAGGGGAATAACAGCAAGAGTTCAGAAAAAAAAATCAGACTTTCAAGCTAGAATCCAAGCTGTGTCCTCCCCTTTTTTTATTTTCATTAACTGAAGATCCAGAACTATTAGTGTAGTCTTATTTGCTTTTGTAAATGTCTTCACTGGAACATCCCTTTCACTCAATATTTCACCTGTAGGTGGCAGGATTTATAGGTTCATAGATTCATAGGTGTGTACTAGGCTAAGGGCCCTGGAGCCTTTACAAGCCTAGCCCATAGGATTACCCTAGCATAGTGCCACCGGACATTAGTTCCCAGTGTCTCTGTCAAGTAGACCCACTGGAGTGATCTCCAGGGTGAATTTTCTATTTCCCATCCACTCATCAAGATTTCTCTTGAAGAGGGCCAGTGAGGTTCTCTGTTTGACATGTATGGGAAGTCTATTCCATAGCATTGGCAGTCTCTGGGTTATGAACCTGTCCCTCTAGCATGTTCTGTTGATTGTGGTAATGAGGTTGAGGTCTCTGGAGTGTGTGGTGCAGAGGGATTGGGATTTCTTTAGATGTAACATTTCTAACAGAGCTGGATCAGACATGGCTTTGTAAGTCAAGCAGAGATCGCCTATAAGTAGGCGATATGAGACAGAGAATAGTTGGAGTTTTTTGAGTCTGTCCATATAGAACAACTGTTTAAGGCCTAGGATCCTCTTTGTAAGGTACTTTTGCCAACTCTCCAGTAGTTGCAGGTGTCTAGTGAGGTACATGCCAAATGGAGCATTGTACTCGATGATTGGCCTAATGAGGGAAGAGTAGAGGGAGACAATGTCCTTTTTCTTCCTGGATGCAAAACCCTTAGTAATGAGATGTGCCACATAGAAGGACTTTCTGACCACAGTGGCAATGTGGTGGTCAAAAGAGAGTTTGCTGTCAACCTGTGTTCCCAGATCTCTTATAATGCCTTCTGTGTTCAGTGGACTACCATCGATGTGGCAATTCATGGGAACCGAGTTTTTCCCAAAGGGGATGATGACACATTTTTTTGGCATTGAGCTTAAGGCCATAGTTCTGACACCAGTCGTTGGTCTCAGTGAGGCCTTTCTGCAGGATGTCAACATCACTTGGGGAGTTAATAATAGCTCCCAACTTGCAATCGTCTGTGAACTTTGTCAGCCAGAGTCCCTTTCTGTTGGCCTGGACCGAACCCTGTGGGACTCCACTCATGACTGGTTGGCAGTCTGACTTGGAGTCAGCTACTTTCACACTGTGGGTTCTATCTGTGATCCAGCTTGTAACCCACCTAGTGATATAGGGGTTTATGCCTAGCTTAATGAGTTTTTCTATGATTTCTGAGTGGGGGATGGTATCAAAGGCCTCTGTATGAGCCAACATGCCTTTATCCACAGCTCTGGTGACTGACTCAAAGAAGTCAACCAGGTTGAGCAGGCATGATCTACCATTCACAAAACCAAACTGAGTGGGATCCAGAGTTTGCAGATTCCCTATATCCTTGTTTATTAGGTCCAAGATGATTTGTTTACAGCTTTGCATATCAGACTCATCAGGCTAATGGGGCAATAGTTCCCAGGGTCTGTAGTCGCTCCTCCTTTGTGGAGATGGATGACTATAGCAGTGCGCCATTAGGTACAGACAAAGCCTGAGGTGAGGCTGTGATTGAACAGGGCACACAGGTGTCAGGTTCCATAGAAGCTGTATTCTTGGCCTTGGACAGTGCTGTTTTAACTTGTACAGCAGTAATACCGGATGCCTGGCAATCTATTGGTATTGTGATTGGTCCTTTGGGGGAGTAAGTTGGCACTGAATCTGTCGACCAGTATATTGGCAATATCTGTTGGCTCGGTATAGGAGGTACCATTGTGCAGTAGCTCAGAACAAATCTGGGTATTACCATGGAGATTCTTTACATAACTATAGAAGGCCTTTTGGTTGTCTTTACTATCTGCTGCAATTCTGTTTTCATAGCTAGCTTTTGAGGATTTGATGAGGGATCTCAACTTTTTGTTGAGGTAGATAAGGGAGTTTTTCCAGTCTTGGGACTTCACTTTATTCCACATCAGTTTCTTCCTTCTGTTGTAGAGTTTGTTTATGGCAGGAGACCACCAGATTGGCTTCCTTTTTTTGGAGGAGAGCATCTTGGTTCTGTTGGGTATGGTGAGATCCATGCATTTGTATATGTGTTCGTACAGTGCATTGGCGTATGATTCAGCAGTCATGCAACTATTGTCCATTTGCATTAGTGCCATGAAGTTAACCACCTCTGTTTTTAGGAGGCCAAAGTTTGCTTTGCAGAAGTTTTTCATGGTGGTTACCTTTGGGGGGGGGTGGATTTCCAAGATGATTAGTTTGTGGTCAGATCTAACCAGGGGGGAGTTGACTATTGGTGTAGAGCAATGGCTGCCCATGTTAGTAGTGATCAGGTCAAGGATGTGGGGGTAAGAACGAGCTGGTCCAGGGCATTGGAATTAATGAATTCCAAGAAACATTGGGCAAATGTATTGGTACAGGAGTAGTTTTCCCAGTTAATGGGGGGGTATTTGAAGTCACCCAGTATGAGCGTGTTCAGACTTGGAACATGGTTGCAGACCTATAGCAGACTACAACCTGAATCACTGTCATACCCAATATTAGCTGCACCTGAAGTATCTCTGATGCATTATGTTGGGCTACTAGTATGGAGGTGTGCGCATCCTTTATGAATATGCCTTTCATTTGTCATTCATGGCTACACTACCCATTCTTGTATGAATAACAATTCAAAGTGACAGAACTTCCTGAAGTTTACCATGCAGTGCATGCATTCTACAACAAATTTATAAGTTGAAATATTGCACATAACAAAGGCCAAAATAGTGAGTGCACGGAGACTGCAAGCTTAGACACAGACAGAAACCAATGAAAATCCTTCATTTGTATATGGCAGTCTATGGCACATTAATGGAGAGGCCAAAAGCCAAGGTTCTCCTAGGAAGTAAAGGTTGGCTTTTGAACACTGCTTATCCTGTTGTTTTTCAGATGTTTATGATGCAGGGTTGAGATATTCTGCCTTTGTGGTTGCACATTAATGGAGAGAAAAAAAATTGTTAAGGTGACAGAATTTTTGAGTAATTTAATTCTGAAACAGTTTATACAGCTCTGGTAGTGAAGCAGGATTAAGCCCTATGATCCAGGTGACCCATATTAGTGGCTAGGGTGACTGCCAGAGCAGCAAGGAGGGATAGGCATGCTTATCCTGGAGGATGTATGTATGTGGGGTGTCTCTCTCTGGTGATCCTTGCTGGAGGCTAAAGACATCACTGGAAAGAGACATAGTCCTGTAAAGGTGGGAGGTGAACCTAGTTGAACTACTATGGAGGTGGGATGATATGCTGCTTGTTTATATTGCATGTACATCTTGGATGTAACCATGTTGCCGTGAGAGAAGGCAAAGAAAGTTGGACATAAATAAAAACTCCTGGACAGATACAGAGATGTGTTAAACCCCCTGGGATTCCCATAGGATCCATGGCTGGCTCTAACAATGCCAGAGTAATCTGGGGGAAGGGGGTAAGAAGATAGCTGGTAGACATGGCTTGGACATAGGGTACTGGTATGCTGAGATGGTAATGGAGACAGAAAAGGGTGTAAAAAATAAAATTCTGAAACAGATTATAGAAACTAGGGTGATAATTGCTTTTCCAAGTGATACATTTGTTCCAGGGGTAAGAGTAATTGTTAAGGAGGGTGAAGGATACACATACACTTTAACGAGGAGTGTGGTAAGTCTTGCTTCTGACAGAAAACTGCTGTCAAAATTTTGTTCGTCCATGCTGTTCATATAAATTGTCTCATGGTTACATGGCTTATACTTCCTGTATGTGAGTAGTCATAAGAGATCCATTAAGTTGAAGGAAATGCCTTATTGAGAAAGGTCTGACGTACATGTAGCAGCTTTTAAATTCAAGATGTCTGTTGTCCTGTCTTGTCTTGTACTCATTTTATTTCACACAATTATTCATAACATGACATAATGTTTTTGCACCCCCTCAACTTTGCTACTAACCCTCAGTTCTTTCCATATACCACTGTCCTAGGGTTGAAGAGGAGAACATCCTAAGTAGCTGGAGAGACTATTTTTTCTATATATGTGACCGTGACAGCATGGCAGAATGAGAAAAACCCTTTTCCCTGGAAAGTCATATATTATGATGCCATCTGTGCATCTCATACTGCTGTTGTGAATGGGACTGCTCAGAATCTCCTCCTCCTTTCTATGTGAATGAGACTGCTCAGCATCTCCTCCTCCTTTCTATGTAAATGAGACTGCTCAGCATCTCCTCTTCCTCCTTTCTATGTGAATGAGACTGCTCAGCATCTCCTCCTCCTTTCTATGTGAATGAGACTGCTCAGCATCTCCTCCTCCTCCTTTCTATGTGAATGAGACTGCTCAGCATCTCCTCCTCCTCCTTTCTATGTGAATGAGACTGCTCAGCATCTCCTCCTCCTCGTTTCTATGTGAATGAGACTGCTCAGCATCTCCTCCTCCTCCTTTCTATGTAAATGAGACTGCTCAGCATCTCCTCCTCCTCCTTTCTATGTGAATGAGACTGCTCAGCATCTCCTCCTCCTTTCTATGTAAATAAGACTGCTCAGCATCTCCTCCTCCTCCTTTCTATGTGAATGAGACTGCTCAGCATGTCCTCCTCCTTTCTATGTGAATGAGACTGCTCAGCATCTCCTCCTACTTTCTATGTAAATAAGACTGCTCAGCATCTCCTCCTCCTCCTTTCTATGTGAATGAGACTGCTCAGCATCTCCTCCTCCTTTCTATGTGAATGAGACTGCTCAGCATCTCCTCCTCCTTTCTATGTAAATAAGACTGCTCAGCATCTCCTCTTCCTCCTTTCTATGTGAATGAGACTGCTCAGCATCTCCTCCTCCTTTCTATGTGAATGAGGCTGCTCAGCATCTCCTTCTCCTCCTTTCTATGTGAATGAGACTGCTCAGCATCTCCTCCTACTTTCTATGTAAATAAGACTGCTCAGCATCTCCTCCTCCTCCTTTCTATGTGAATGAGACTGCTCAGCATCTCCTCCTCCTTTCTATGTGAATGAGACTGCTCAGCATCTCCTCCTCCTCATTTCTATGTGAATGAGACTGCTCAGCATCTCCTCCTACTTTCTATGTAAATAAGACTGCTCAGCATCTCCTCATCCTCGTTTCTATGTGAATGAGACTGCTCAGCATCTCCTCCTCCTTTCTATGTGAATGAGACTGCTCAGCATCCCCTCCTCCTCATTTCTATGTGAATGAGACTGCTCAGCATCTCCTCCTCCTTTCTATGTGAATGAGACTGCTCAGCATCTCCTCCTCCTCCTTTCTATGTGAATGAGACTGCTCAGCATGTCCTCCTCCTTTCTATGTGAATGAGACTGATCAGCATCTCCTCCTACTTTCTATGTAAATAAGACTGCTCAGCATCTCCTCCTCCTTTCTATGTGAATGAGACTGCTCAGCATCTCCTCCTCCTCATTTCTATGTGAATGAGACTGCTCAGCATCTCCTTCTCCTTTCTATGTAAATAAGACTGCTCAGCATCTCCTCTTCCTCCTTTCTATGTGAATGAGACTGCTCAGCATCTCCTCCTCCTTTCTATGTGAATGAGGCTGCTCAGCATCTCCTCCTCCTCCTTTCTATGTGAATGAGACTGCTCAGCATGTCCTCCTCCTTTCTATGTGAATGAGACTGCTCAGCATCTCCTCCTACTTTCTACGTAAATAAGACTGCTCAGCATCTCCTCCTCCTCCTTTCTATGTGAATGAAACTGCTCAGCATCTCCTCCTCCTTTCTATGTGAATGAGACTGCTCAGCATCTCCTCCTCCTCATTTCTATGTGAATGAGACTGCTCAGCATCTCCTCCTACTTTCTATGTAAATAAGACTGCTCAGCATCTCCTCCTCCTCCTTTCTATGTGAATGAAACTGCTCAGCATCTCCTCCTCCTTTCTATGTGAATGAGACTGCTCAGCATCTCCTCCTCCTCGTTTCTATGTGAATGAGACTGCTCAGCATCTCCTCCGCCTTTCTATGTAAATGAGACTGCTCAGCATCTTCTCCTCCTTTTTATGTAAATGAGACTGCTCAGCATCTCCTCCTCCTCCTTTCTATGTGAATGAGACTGCTCAGCATCTCCTCCTCCTTTCTATGTGAATGAGACTGCTCAGCATCTCCTCCTCCTTTCTATGTGAATGAGACTGCTCAGCATCTCCTCCTCCTTTCTATGTAAATGAGACTGCTCAGCATCTCCTCCTCCTCCTTTCTATGTGAATGAGACTGCTCAGCATCTCCTCCTTCTCCTTTCTATGTGAATGAGACTGCTCAGCATCTCCTCCTCCTCCTCCTCCTTTCTATGTGAATGAGACTGCTCAGCATCTCCTCCTCCTTTCTATGTAAATGTGACTGCTCAGCATCTCCTCCTCCTTTCTATGTAAATGAGACTGCTCAGCATCTCATCCTCCTTTCTATGTGAATGAGACTGTTCAGCATCTCCTCCTCCTCCTTTCTATGTGAATGAGACTGCTCAGCATCTCCTCCTCCTTTCTATGTAAATGAGACTTCTCAGCATCTCCTCCTACTTTCTGTTTAAATGAGACTGCTCAGCATCTCCTCCTCCTCCTTTCTATGTGAATGAGACTGCTCAGTATCATCTCCTCCTTTCTATGTAAATGAGACTGCTCAGCATCTCCTCCTCCTCCTTTCTATGTGAATGAGACTGCTCAGCATCTCCTCCTCCTTTCTATGTAAATGAGACTGCTCAGCATCTCCTCCTCCTCCTTTCTATGTGAATGAGACTGCTCAGCATCTCCTCCTCCTTTCTATGTAAATGAGACTGCTCAGCATCTCCTCCTCCTCCTTTCTATGTGAATGAGACTGCTCAGCATCTCCTCCTCCTCCTTTCTATGTGAATGAGACTGCTCAGCATCTCCTCCTCCTCCTTTCTATGTGAATGAGACTGCTCAGCATCTCCTCCTACTTTCTATGTGAATGAGACTGCTCAGCATCTCCTCCTCCTTCTTTCTAATAATGTATCAAACACCAGAAACCTTTCTTCCCCAGACTCCAACAGAAGGTGCCTGGAGGTGGGGAAAAACACATCCTCCTCCCCTAAGAAAACAGAAGAGGTAGTATCCCCTTGATACAAACCCTCTATTTTCAGGCTATAGACTTCAGTGACTGGGTCTTCTATTTGAACTTGGATTGCTTGGGACAGTCGGGGCTTCATCCCTCTGTACCATGAATGCTATTATGAGGTTTTTTTTAAATAGCTATTCCTCTTGATGCTGCCTCCACCAGAGTAGATATTGGCTCATCTAGCACCCGTTGTCAGCTCCAGTCTGGCACTCTACCCCTTCAGCCCTTCAAGAGAAAAGATAAAAAAGGACTTCTTCTCTATTAAACCATTGCAAGCTGACTGCTACATTTGTACCAAATGCCTTGTTGCAGCTTTATCACATATGAAGCCCTGAAGTGCTATAGTCTGATGTGCATTTCTTATTTCGTAAATGCTGACTTCCCCATATGCCCTCCAACACCATGAACCCAGTGTGGTTGCCCCCTTCACCCCACCTTTGCTACACATCTGCCCTCCATGAAATGAAACCACAATGTTTTGTCTGTCAGCTTATAATACAAAGGCCTGAACCTGAAAAGCTTTTTGGCTAGTCTGTTGTTCCAGAGCCATGGTCGTCAGCTGCTAAACCACTCATTACTTGGTATAGTAGAGATGTGTGTTGGTGCCCAAGCATATGTTTAAAGCTCAAGTGACAACATTATTAAGGAAAGATTGTAAAGTGGCAGAATCTCAGTCACATATTATCAGCTGAGAGTCATAGATAGAAAGATAGAATATTTTTGTGGCAAATGTAAAATATCTTGTGTTATAAGGTTGTGCGTCATGTTTGGGAAGCAAAGCACTGGCACTTGAATGTATGTTTGGGGAAATGACAAGAACTGGTGAATACTATAGACTGCTGTGCACAGAAGAATGTAAAGCAGTTTATTTTGTATATTGCTTTTAGTATTTGATTTTTCCTCTATATTAGAAAGGGGAGGGGAGTGCTGTGCTGTCCTATCATACATTAGATTCAGTATCTTGTTTGGTCTTTGCGTTTCATTGTGGAATGTGAACTGGACCTTGCATTTTGGGTTGTCGTTCTTGTGAAGTTCTTTCCCATGCAAAAATAGATATATGTTATGGCTCTATAGTAGCAACTATTTTGATGTTTAATGCAAAGTATGGTGGCATAAAAGAGTAGAGACACATGTACCTATTTTCAGGCTTTGCTGCTTCATGTTTTTCCAAATCACCCATGATTTTGAAGCTGTTTTGTACACAGGAAGTTAGCTTAGATGACCCACAGAAAGAGAGAACCCAGATTTTGCTTTACATGGTACATTCTTCCAGTGTCATTCATCTAAATCTACAGATTTTACACTCTTTGCTGCAAATTGTAGACATGAAAGACTGAAAGCACAGAGTCTGCACTGGTCTATAAGCTACTTTCCATCATAAGTATAGCAGCAGGGATGTTTTGCATCATAAGACTCCATTGCTTATCTGAAACCATTCAGTGCGATTTATTGTGCATCTAATTGCAGGGGATGGCTTTAGATGCAGCAGATTCTCCGTAACTCTCAGGTGATGATGCCAAATCAAGAGTAGTGAAGTGGGCAAGTCATTTCCTTGTCAGAAAACAACCCATGCAGCCTAAGGGCTTCTGCATCATTGAGGAATTCTAATATTGGCTGTTATGGGCTGCACATCGTTGGCTACTAGTAACAGCGTGGGACAGTTCACAGCTGCAGTGTGTCCAACATACCTACACCTGTAACCTCTGTGGTGTGTAGCTTCTTGTGTACATGTACTGGTTATAGCCACTAACCAGCCCTGCTCATTCAATCAGCTGACTCTGCTCTTCTATTGTGGGCTTCAGACCTACGAGGCAAAATAATAAAATTAGTACAAAGGACTACCTTATTAACTTCAACTTCCTGATTATTTTTATGTATGTTTAATTACTGTCTAGAGTCCTGTATTTTTAAAGTGCAACACTTGTGTGGTACTTTGTATATCACAAGGACTCCCTCACATAGCCCCCCTCTCCCAAGCCTTTGTCCTTATTTTGAAAAGTTTTTCTTTCACTGTATGTCTAATGCTTTATATTTTCCATAAGCAGTATGTTGCAAGCTCTCTCCCATTTGTTTCCTTCTTTATGTATCTGGCAGCATCATTTCCCACTTGTCTCTGTTTCTGTCTAAGAAACCCTGTATCTTTCACTCTAGCCACCTTCTATACTCTCTCTTTGTCTAGTTTGTCTTATGTCTCTTTTAATACAATTTGCTATCCTGCTCAATTCTATATTTCTGCAATTCCTTGTCTATTACTAGTCCTCTGCCTTAAATATCGTACCTCTTGTTTTCTTTGCATTCCACTCCTGTTCGAACTGATGGTAAATCCACTGATTGTTTTTTGTTAAACAGTTTGAGCCAGATTCAACCCACTCCATTCAGCCTCAATGTACTCGGGCTCACTCCTCTCCCCAACCCTAACCCCATTCCCACACACCCCCAGTCTCCTGACCTTTATACCTAACTGGCCACTCCCCAAAAGCATCACTCTTACTTCTACCTCAATTCCACTAGACCACGTCCTTTCTCACTCAGACGTTGTACAATCTCTGCATACTAAGAACTTCAGTACAACCTCCTTACACCAATAGCATCCTACAACAGCAACAGACAGACAAAATATCTTACTCACTAGTGTAAGGACACCTAACAGCAATTCCCTTCAATACACCATCATTCTATAAGAACAAAATGTTTCCCCTAACCTTTATAATAATAACAAGCCTCACTATTACAACACACTTAACCTTCTGCCATCATATTGTCATCAAAAGCTTCCAAAATAAATCTCCAACCTCTACAACTCATGCACTAGAGAAACCAACCTTAATGCCAATATCACCCTCTATCTAGACTGTAACATCACAAACCTTCACCTTGTCACATTCAAAGTACCCCAGTATCAACTAAACAACCACATCTGCTCTAAATATAACATATCCATAATCAAATACCTAAGAATATCATCTAAATAGCATCCCAAATCTTACTTAGTGGAGATGTGCACCCAAATCCTGGCCCTACATCCAATACAAATAATAGCCTAAAGTCCTCCATGAAACCCACTGACCTCCTTGTACTCAACATAAACATTAGAAGCCTTCTGAACAAAATACCAGAACTACCTGCTACCCTGGCCTTTTACTCCCCTGATATAGTCATTCTCACTGAGACCTGGCTAAAGCCACAAAACAATAACAATTAATTTACTCCACCTGGTTGCAATGTACTTAGACAAGACAGGACATCTAAAACAGGTGGTGGTATAGCTCTCCTCTTCAAAAATAACCTGATCATTGAAATATTAGTCAACGACCAACCCAAATTTAATAATGCAGGAACTATCTTCACCAAACTAAAAATTAATTCTAAAAAAACACAGATATTTAATTGGTGCATACATACCCCTTGACAAAACCATTAATACGGTAGAATTCATTTTAGACTGGGCAACTCACAAGCTTCCCCAAGAAACAATCATACTAGGTGACGTTAATATTGACTGGTCTTTCTGTGACTGTGTCAACTAAATCCAACTATGCCCCCTTGGTAAACCAGAGATACCCGACTACTTCTTAAACAAGGAGAAAAAACCTGGAACTCATGGCGTCAAATTAAAACTCAAAGTAATAAAAATGCATACCAGAAACTAAGAAATAAAGCCAAAAAACAAATTAAGATGGACAAAAAGAACCACTGTATAGAAATCCAATCCAAACATAAGAATAATCCACAAAAATTCTGAGCAGCCATTAATAAAAATCTTTCAACCAAGTAAGACCAGTACTCACCCCTTAACATCGACAGCACTACCAGTAATATCGCCACCCAATTCAATGAATACTTCACCAAATCCATCCTTGCCCTCACAAATAATTATTCTCCCACTTCAGATCCTAACCTATCTTCAGTATCTGTATACCAAAACCACTTCTCCTGGCAAACCGTTCCCAACTAGTAGTATATATAAATGTTTGAATAAACGTAAACCTACAACCCTGGCCGCTGATAAATTACCTGCAGAATACCTAAAAACTGCAGCCAAAGCCATCTCCAACCCAGTATCTATACTTATTAATCGCTCCTTATCTGAACAATGTGTTCCTTCTCTGTGGAAAATTTCATATATTGTACCACTCCACTAAAGCCATTCTATCCCCTTATCTAAAATCCTTGAAAAAGGTATACATTCCCAAATAATACACTATCTCATCACTAATAATCTGCTAACCCACACCCAGCACGGAGTCCGTCCCAATCACAGTATTACACAGCCCTTATTAGCTTTGCCAACATGGTTAATCAACAACAAAATAATGGTAACCTAGTATCCACAGTATTTATAGATCTCTCCAAAGCATTTGATTATGTCTCCCATCCCAAGCTCCTTTCTGCTCTCTCCAATCTTAATCAACATAAACATTAGAAGCCTTCTGAACAAAATACCAGAACTACCTGCTACCCTGGCCTTTTAGTCCCCTGATATAGTTATTCTCACTGAGACCTGGCTAAAGCCACAAAACAATAACAATTAATTTACTCCACCTGGTTACAATGTACTTAGACAAGACAGGACATCTAAAACAGGTGGTGGTATAGCTCTCCTCTTCAAAAATAACCTGACCATTGAAATATTAGTCAACGACCAACCCAAATTTAATAATGCAGGCACTATCTTCACCAAACTAAAAATTAATTCTAAAAAACACCAATATTTAATTGGTGCATACATACCCCTTGGCAAAACCATTAATATGGTAGAATCCATTTTAGACTGGGCAACCCACAAGCTTCCCCAAGAAACAATCATACTAGGTGACATTAATATTGACTGGTCTTTCTGTGACTCACTCCACCCAACTAACCTCATTAATCTACATGGCGTCACTCAATTAATCAATACCACAACACAAGTAGACAAAATATCCCTCAGTGACTACCTACCCACCTATATAATTAAACAGCAATTAAATCCATTAAACTCCTCCAAACTCCACCAAATCTGATATACAAAGAATTTCCAAACCCAATAGTTCATATCTGCACTTAATCAATGCATCTTCAGAACTGTTAGAACTAAATCCAACTATGCCCCCTTGGTAAACCAGAGATACCTGACTACTTCTTAAATAAGGAGAAAAAGCTTGGAACTCATGGGGTCAAATTACAACTCAAAGTAATAAAAAGGCATACCAGAAACTAAGAAATAAAGCCAAAAAACAAATTAAGATGGTCAAAAAGAACCACTGTATAGAAATCCAATCCAAACATAAGAATAATCCACAAAAATTCCGAGTAGCCATTAATAAAAATCTTTCAACCAAGTAAGACCAGTACTCACCCCCTAACATCGACAGCACTACCAGTAATATCGCCACCCAATTCAATGAATACTTCACCAAATCCATCCTTGCCCTCACAAATAATTATTCTCCCACTTCAGATCCTAACGTATCCTCAGTATCTGTACACCAAAACCACTTCTCCTGGAAAACCATTCCCAACTAGCACTATATATAAATGTTTGAATAAACGTAAGCCTACAACCCTGGCCGCTGATAAATTACCTGCATAATACCTAAAAACTGCAGCCAAAGCCATCTCCAACCCAGTATCTATACTTATTAATCACTCCTTATCTGAACAATGTGTTCCTTCTCTGTGGAAAATTTCATATATTGTACCACTCCACTAAAGCCATTCTATCCCCTTATCTAAAATCCTTGAAAAATGTATACATTCCCAAATAATATACTATCTCATCACTAATAATCTGCTAACCCACAACCAGCACAGAGTCCATCCCAATCACAATATTACCACAGCCCTTATTAGCTTTACCAGCATGGTTAATCAACTGCAAAATAATGGTAACCTAGTATCCACAGTATTTCTATTTCTCTCCAAAGCATTTGATTATGTCTCCTATCCCAAGCTCTTTTCTGCTCTCTCCAATCTTAATCTAAGCCACTCCACTCTAACCTGCTTTCAAGACTATTTATCCAACCACCAACAAGCAGTAAAATGGCAAAATACCTTTTCTCCCCTCCCTCCTGTCACACTGGGGATCCCTCAAAGATCCATTTTTGGACCTTTTCTCTTTAACATAGTCACAAACCAACTCCACAAAGTTACCTGGCATGCCACTCTAGTCCAGTATGCAGATAACTCCACTCTAATCTGCTCCACCCTAGCACTCCCTCAACTCCAGCAATTAACACAAGAATCCTTTACTGCTGTTGAAACCTGGTTAGCTAACACTCAAGTAATACTTAACCCCAAAAAACACAGCTAATGATATTCTATCCCATTAGAGCCTTAGACCCCCTACCCCCATTCACATTTTTCTCAGCTAGTAATACCCCAATCACACCTGTACATCACACCAAACTACTAGGAGCTATTATAGATTACAACATAAAATTCGACACCCACATTTCTCAAGCAATAAAAAAAGTCCATAAAAAACGTGAAACCCTATACAAATGTAAAAAGTACCTCACCAATGACAGTAAAGCTACCATCACAAGAACACACCTACTATCCTCTCTTCTATATGCCTCCCCCTTACTCATCAACCTAAACAAAGCAGACTTAAACAAACTAATCACTTGCTACAATAAAATAGCTAAGTTCGCTACTCATTCACCCATCAGGACACATCACTGTCTAGGAGTCAAGCAGCTTTCTTGGCTAGAATTACCCGACTTACTCACATATAACCAGCCCGCCAAATTTTGCATTATCCTGACAGAGTTCCTGCACTTCAAGGCTTACTTAATATCTATTCAAACAGATGCCTTTTAAGATCCACCAACAAAGCCCTGGTTGACATACCGAAAAGCAACAATAACTCTGGGGATTCCCTATATTCCACTTCTATTGCAAATATATGGAATTCAATCCCTGTAGATATAAGGTCCACAGAAACCAAAAATCCTTTCAGAAATCTCGCCTGGTCCCACTTAAACAGTTGTTGGTTATGTAACTGTTACAACCTTGGGTAGCCTCACTTAACAAATCAATACTGAATTTGAATCCTCTAATGAAAATGTACAGTAACTACTATCTGTCCTTGCCCATAAATGTGTGATTACTGTATTAACCACTGCTGAATGTAACTATATGACTGTATAATTAATAACTGTATTGTTTAGGGTAACACAATGTATTTATTTTATGCTCCCTGTTTTATCTGCCTTCCTTAATATGTACTGTACTCTATTAATTTGTAAATTGTATTTACTGTATGAATCTCTGGGAGCTTTGTGAATTGTATTTACTGCATTAATCTCTGTGCAGCTTTTCTCCCCATGCCTCCACTGAAAATGAGATTCACAACCAGTCGGACTCTCCTTGTAAACAAATGTAGAATAAATAAATAAATAGATGTACACTGACACAGCAAGAGCCTCCTAATGCACATCTGCCTTCCTCCAGGAAGGATACTTGTACTTTAGGCTACATCTCTAGCCTCAGCCAGGGTTCATTCCATACCTGTAACATGAAGTGTGTTTATTACTCTACAAGTCCCATGACTGTTGAGATGTGTTCCTGAGACAGAGACAGGGATAACAACAACAGATATTTAATTGTTGCTCTGATAGAACATAGAAGTTATGTTTTTAATAGACTTTGTACACTGTAGGTACAAATTTGCAGTTAGCTGAGTAAAAGCTTTGACAATCAATATGAAGAGGTAACAAACTGCAGTTAACAAGGATCAGTCTGTTGATTTATAAACATACAACAGAAATCTGCATACTATTTTTTTCTATTCTAATGTTAGATGCATTGAAATGTTATGTAAACTAGCTAGTAAGTTACAGCACTTTGAAGTCATAATGAAAGCCATGAGTGTAAGGTGGAGAATTTATGGTGGGGGGTCAGTTTCTTTTAGACCATAATGTAATTTTACTGTAAAAAAAATCTGACATACATAAAAAATATTGGAAACAAAAGAGTGAAGTTTTTTTTCATATATTACTTTGCATCTACTGTGACTGGTAGATAACTCAGATTTAGAACATTTGTCATGTGACTTTCTAGTTACTTTTATTTCTGTTTATAATTATAGAAAATTCTTTCAGTCATGATGTACCAAAATTAACCTACATAAATACCAGATAATGGGCACCAGTACATTTATTTGCATGTAAGCATTTTTTATTGTTTTATAGATGGATTTTGACTGTATTTTTAATGATATCGTTAAACACAGAGGGCAGCGGAAACACAAATGATAACATTTAACACCATTACACTACCTGTAGAGATAAAAAGCAATGGTTTTGACAGCAGGACTTCTTTAGCAATGCTGAATAGAGGAAATGACCCATTAGTAAGGCACTGGATAACCATCTTTCTGCAAGAGAAGGCTTTTGCATTGCAGTGTTGCTAAAAGAAATGCCATTCTTTGACCTTTTATACCGTTCTTGTCACTAGAGCTGCTGTTATGACATTTAGATTATAATGTCTTCATAATTCTACCAAAATGGTGTGAAGATCTTTCAGTAAGTGCCTGGTTATTTTTACATATTGAAATCAAATAACACACTAAATGAATCAAGGAGTTTATTTTGTATACCTGGAGGAAAGCAACACTTTGTGGTCTTTTTTTATGAATGTTTAAACAACTTTAATACAAATAAACAGTAATTACCAGTAATGCCAAAAGTATATATATTTTACATAGTTTAGAGAATGAGAAAACAACATAAAATAATGAATATACTATTAAAATGTACATTTATTAAAAGATTAGTTTTTGACTGTGGGGTCATATGAGTTCTTTGGTTTGCATCATTTTCTTCTTCATGCTTTAAAAGTGTGACAAAGGGTGAGTGTAATAAAAAGTACACATCAGAGTTCTATGAGTGTGGATATATTTCATATTTTATTATACATGTATTGTATGGTTAGCAAGATGACATAGGAACAAAGAACCTATCTAACTTGCCAGTGGTGTTGATTCTGCTACTGACCTACCAGCTGGCCTGTTAACAACAGCCTGGCTGAAGGCTTTCATTTTTCTCTTTGACAGAAGTGTAGTTTGCTTTAGTATTGCTATAGCAGAAGCCCTTCCACTGGAGATCAAGGGATTTTGTAAGGAGCCCATATAGTTACAAATAGGAGGACTGTGTTGATACATGCAGTTGCATGTGTGCTGTCTCTCATACCTATTGTATGCACTTGCCACATAAAGGTAGGTGCAAACCCTCATGCTCATCTACATATATAGCATGATGTGCATTAGCAACATCATATTAGCTGGTATGGGTAATTTCAAAGGGCAATGCAGGAATACGACAGTTAGGCTGGATTCAATAAAGCCTACACAGTATGCTAAGACCATGTGCGTATCACAGTGCAATGCATACATGGTAGTGCACTGTTTCATATTCAGAAAGCAGCTCTACACATTGTGTAGAGGTGCACAAACCCTGTAAACATCATGGCATACTAATTACAGTGCAAACAGATGAATTGTATGCTAATTAATCAATCCAAGATTGAGGAGCTATTCAGCAAGCTATAAAGCAATCATGTACACTCAGTGCAGGTTTTGGCTTTGAATTCCAAAACCTCTTGGAATACAGCCACTGAAACTACTCTACATGGAAACAATGTTAGGGGTTGCTGTTGCTCTTGTACATGTGTATGTGTGACAGGCCCAAGTCTGTACTGCTGCAGCTGCTAATAGATCTCGTCCAAAAAGGAGATAGGTGTTTAGACTACATTTAACTTTTCTTGATCTGCATTTGGTGGAAATTGTGCAGCACTACCAATCACTATTCTGGTGTAAATCACCTAAAGCTTTATACTGACAATACAGTTTATGATTGTCTTATACATGTATTAATTTACACATCAATTCATCATGAATATGAACACACATACATATACAGTTGCATCCATGCTGATCACAAAACCTGTATGTCTTTACGTGTATAATGTACACAACATATTGAGAAATACGTGCACCTGTCTCACTTTTGCTACATGCATTCCTGACAGCTTTTTGCATCTAGTCTGAGAAGCTGTCAATTAAAGTATACATGCCCATTAGAAACACAACAGAAAATACAAATTACACACTTTGCACACCACTTTCATAACAGGATATGTTACCCACACCATATCATGATGATGTCATCATCTAAGAAGACCAGTATGACAAGGCAAAAGCATACTTCAGGGATGACGTAATTATTAACTACTCTGTTTGGTGGATAGGAACAGAATACTTACATTTGGCTTTACTTACCACAACAGCCACATTACGTGTGTTTCTATGTATGTGTAAGTGTGTGTGCATAGTCAAAAGGACTTGAATCTGTATCCTACTGTCAGCAATCCAGTCCCATATAGAATAAATATTTTGCAGTCATACATACATACACAGCCATTTCGTACCAGCCTTCAAAAATCTTCTTTCAAACATACAATGATGATGTCATACACTATATATTGTCCAGCAGCAGTGTAAAAGTCAGACTTGTGCTGTAGAGCTTGAGTTAAATACTGTGACCTGTAGATAGGTAGATAGGGGTTCTAGTCTCACTGCTGTGTGTGTTTGTGTTCTTTTAGCTCACATTCTAGAGACTAGTTTAGAGCAGCATGTGAGACACTCTGACTACCATCTTCTCGCCACACACTGCTGATGTCATGAGCTATAAAGTGCTGTATGACACTATTAAAAACAGACCTGTGCTGTGGTGCTTGGGTTAAGTACTGTGTTCTGTAGAAAGTTTGATAGAGGTTATAGTCTCACTGCAGTCAACAGGTGTGTGTGCATTCATTCAACAATCAGTAATGGTAACAATGTTAGAAAAGTGTGTGAGTCCATAGGTGTGTCAGACACTCCTTCAAACATCTTCTTGTAACCTACACAATTGATGTCATCATGTATAAAGTGTGCTATGACAGTGTTTGAGTCAAACTTGTGCTGTGGCAGTAACATTAATGACTATGTTCTACAGTTTCTACAACAAGATACTTAAGGGTTCTAATCTGACAGCAGGCAGCAGGTACTCAGCCTTAGCCTACTGGAAGTAAAAAGGGTGCTATAGAAAGGCAGCTAGTCCAGATAATATCTTGGGTAAGGTGTTAAAGACCTGTGCAGCCCAACAATGTTCAGTACTCACAGATATATTTAACACCTCACTTGGCCTAGCAAAGGTCCTTTCATGTTACAAAGTAATGCAGATCATCCCTCTACTCAAAAAAAAAAACTCACCCTCCAGCTTGAACAACTTCAGCTCTGTTGCATTAATATCCACAGTTATGCATTGTTTTGAGAGGCTAGTCAGGAAACACCTGTCTGTGGAACTACCATCAGTGTTTTATCCACTGCAGTTTGCCTACAGAGAAAATAGATCCATGGCTGATGCAATAGCGGTCGCATTGCATCTTGCTGTTAAGCATCTGGAGAGCAAGGACAGCTATTGAGAATGCTATTCATTGATTTTAGCTCAGCATTTAGCACAGCTATCCCTATGTAACTGATCAATAAGCTAGTACACCTGTGCATCAGCAAATACCTCTGCAATTGGATCCTGGACCTGGACTTTTTGATTAACAGGACACAGAAGATTTGGGTGAGCAAGAATACCTCTAGAAACATAACACTCAATGCAGGTGTTCCTCAGAGTTGCTTTCTCAGCCCCCTGTTGTTTACTATCCTAAGCTATGACTGCACAGCAAACTTCAGTACAAATCATATCATCTAGTTTGCTGATGATACCACAGTCATGGGTCTCATCAGGAGAGAAGACAAGAGTGTATACAGAGAAGAGGATAACACACTGATTGCCTGGTGTGGAAGAAACAACCTTGACCTGAACGTAAGTAAAACAAAAGAGATCACCATAGACTACAGGAGGAGGCAAACATCCCATATACCACTCCTGCTCAATGGAGAGACAGTAGAAAGGATAAACAGTACCAAATGTCTGATGGTATTTCTTGGTCTGCGAACACCTGCCAAATAGTGAAAAAAGCACAGCAACATCTTCACTTTTTGAGAAGACTCAAAAAGGAAAAACTACCATTGTCACCACTTTCTACCTTCTACAGAGCACCAATTGAAAGCATCTTAATATCCAGTTTTTCGATATGGTAAGGGAGCTGTCCAGTAGCAGATAAAAAATCCCTGCAGAGTGTGGTTAGAGTTACCGAGAGGATAACTGGCACTAGTCCTCCCACAACCCAGGATCATTATACATCAAGGAGCCTAAAGAGAGCCACCAAAATACTAAATGACACAAATCACCCTGAAAACAGTCTGTTCATGAGCCTGTTATCAGGTAAAAGATACCTCAGTATTCGATGCAGGAGAACTAGATTCAAAGACAGTTTTTATCCGAAGATGATCAGACTTTTTAACTCCAACATTAGGTCTGATTATTGATAGGTCAGGATGTTGGGACTTACCATTCATTGTGAGATATTATTTTATCTATTATTTATTAAGCCCAGCCAACCATTATAATTTATACTACTAACCCAAGGTACAATATTTTTTTCTTCAGCTGCTACTGCTATGTGCTTGCTCACTCATAATGTGATACATGGTTGATGTGCAAAACTATTACTTGAACTTTGCTGCTAGATGTGTGTTTTTAGTATTTTAACAATTGTTTGTTTCTAGGAATAAATGTAGCTATATACTTAGGTGTAGAGTTGATGTATAAGATGGGGGTAGTATTATTATATGTCATTTTAAAATAAAAATTTCTATGTATATGATTTCTTTTTTGTCTGTCCCATGATGACCTGATTGTATGGAATCTCATTTATCTACACTTGTGTAGATCTAAATGACAGTAAAGTTACTTTTGACTTAACTTTTTGACTTTGACTTGAGTGTGTATAGATTCAAATAATAATGTGAGACATGTTACACAGAGATGTGACTCCACATCCATGTCAGACACTCCTCCCACATCTTCTTCTCAGCATAATGATGCTATCATACTCTATAAAGTGCAGCATGACAGTATTAAAAGTCAGGCATATGTGGTGGTTCTAGTGTTATACTTGATGGAATTCAGCTTCTATAACTACACAGGTGTAATGTTCATATCAGACACACTTTACTGCTATGTATTTGTTGATACATTACAGTCATTGTATGATTTTATGAATTGCTTTTCAATTCACAACCACTTAGGAGAACATGTAATGTAGCCCCATGCATCCAACATCCCCTTTTTCCCTCTAGCCACATGACATCCTTCCTGCAGTGGAGTGGAGGATGTCATTGTCTCAAACAAGCATACACACATCATGAAGCAGAGTCCTTCCATGAGCCTCTGCAAACCATCTCCAGATCACGGGATGGGCGATTGCTAATTCTGTCATGGGAAGGTGCACATGTTACATATGGACAGAGGCAGTATGTAATGCAATCAAACACATACACACTTACATACAAAGCCTAGCTATCTCCCATTATTTATATATATATATACACACACACATACATATACATGTATATAAGGAATTTGGTTTAAATGGTATAATAATGGATACAATTGTATGTGACGTTGACCATTAGCTTAGTAATGTCTTATGACCCTATGAACATTTCACTTGTCAATGTTGCTGTAATCAACATGTACTATTTTGAGATGTGGATGTACGGTAGGCCTACAAGAGTGTATTACAATCTGTGATGTGAGGTAGTATATTGCTGGCTGCTGCTGCCATTTGATTACATGTTCCTTCCATAACAGCTCTAGTAATATGCCTCCTGAGAACTGTTGATATGGGATGACAATTATGTATATTGTTGGATTAGTAAGGCATGTTTTTTGTAGTGGATCAGATCAACATTATGCACAGTTCTCATTCAACCATCACAGTGAAACCTGCAATATGGCACATGTGTGCATGTGTATACCTATCATCACTGAAAGTTCTGTGACATACATCAGTATAAATTCATACTGATTACATGGGCACACAAGTCTTCTTTCATCCACATGTTTAATGCTGGGATATAAACAGAAATATGACATGTTTTGATTCAATTACAACCTTCTAGAATTCATAGCATGCGCAATTGTGTTGCTATTCCCAAGGATTATTGAAGTGGTCAATAGCACCATTGTGTGACTATAAGCATTTGTGTCAGTAACATTCTGCATGAGCTGCAACCATCTCATTTGTAATGTATCTATATGCTATCAGGCTACTCAATCACAGCTTTCAAATGAAGGACATATAGGCATATGTTGGGTAATTGATGTAATTATGTGACATTGGCAGAGTTGTATGACTGTATGAACAGTTCTACTGTATGGCATGTGATGTATAACTGAGGTTGTACTTGAAGGTGTTGTTACAAATCATTTATTTAAATAATTGTGGAATGTTAAGGGAAATACACATCTAAGAGCAGAGCTGTTTGTAGATGCCACCAGACATACTCACCCAGATAAAATAAACAATCTGCTAGCTGACAGTTTGTCTCATATTTCACCCTGTCCCCAGTGGCCATCATCCAAAGTATACATGCAAACATTATTCTTATTATTATTCAGTTTATTTTCTCAGGAGAGCAGCTGATCTGCGTGCTCTCTAAGGCTAAAAGCACAGAATCAATGGCCATGGCAACATCCCAGCTTGCCTACACCATGACTTAAAACCTGATCTAGCAGACACAGTTGGATACCTACTTAAACACAGTCTCCAGGCAGCCTATGTTCTGGCAGAAGTGTGTACAGTAACAGCCATCTATCAGAACAATGGTGAACCATCACCTGATACAGGGACTTATAGACCCATAATCTAGACTCTCCTCATCTGTGTGGCAGACCAGTGACTCACCATGGACCTTATCAAAAACAACACAAGTAAATTCCAGAATGTGTACCAAACCCATTTTGTGATTTGTTAGGGCTACATCATGTCTGTTAAATATGGTTGATGTCTTCAAGAAGGTCACCAAGCTCATAAATGAGGAAAAGACTGTGATCCCACATAACCTGATCTGGCCAAGGCATCTGACATAAATCCACACTCAAGTACTACAGAATAACTGTATCAAGTGGGCATAAACATCTACGTCATCAAGTGGGTAGGCAAATGGATCAAAGACAGGACACATAATGTTGAAGTGTGTGAGGTCAAGACACACTAGATGAACAAAAAGTGTAATCATTTTGTTTTTGAAAAGAAATGCACAAGGTAATTACAATGTAGACAGCACAACCATATGATCAGACCAGGCGGTGCATGACCTGGATACTCAGGTTAATAGTAGGCAGAACTTCCACCAGCATGTGCCCACAGTGGTGACAAATCCCTCATATGTAGCACAACTTCTGAGTAGGGGCAGGACATCCAAGGACATTATAGTCCCATTGTTCTCAGCCATCATCACACCAATAATTGAGTATAATGCACTCCTTTGCATGTACCTCAATGCACATCTTCCAGGGATGATTTACTGAAGCATATCACTTTTCCACAGTGAGCTTCCACACATCTTTTTGTTCATACATCAGTATTCTTTGTGATGCCTAAGCATTAGGATTTGACAGTTCAGACTTCCCTTCATGGTGTTATACAAGACACATGTGTGATGGGTCTTCCTGTGATGCATCCAGTAAATACATAGCACACTGACGACATTGATGGCATGGCTTTCATTCATGCAAATGTGGATTGTGGCATATATGTGTCACGCAAACCTCTCAACTAGCCAGAATTGCTCCTAATTTAAAATACAAGTGTAAGTATCCCTTTTAACACCTCCCAAAATTCGTCATTTTTGAGGAAGGTGTGCTTGATTTCCTTAATATATTACTGACAAATCATTACTGTGGTGCAAGTGTGTTTGTGCAGAACATGTTAATAACTCACAGTCACATACTGTACATCAATGACATGAATTAATGGTGGTATTATTCTGATATTGCCCATGATTGCGTGTACTTCCGACTAGTGTTGTCCATGAGCCTGTTGCTATGTGGCCTAATTTGTTAAGGCATATGCTGACATTACATTCATATTCAAACAACTCTTTTGACACATCGTCACAATATATGTTCCTTGCTAAATGTCCTCTCCACTGATCGTATCATGTTGCTTATATCACAACCAAACATCTCCACTGATATGTGACCTTGTCTGAGAGTCATAATATACAATTAACAGTGTGATGATATGAATATACCAACACAGGAAGTGTAATCAACAGTACACACTGTATTATGTACATATGGGGTTAATGTTCATGCTGCAACTGTCTTGTCTTTGGGGTGTATAAACACTGAGATGCCCTTATCTGGTGTACATGTTTCATTTGTCCTCTTGTCCTTTCTGCATTCTTATCATTCTTGTCTGCCACCCTTTTCAATACACACATTTCCACAGACTAGTATTTTTATAATTCAGTCTATGTACCCTTGATAATCATCACAAAACCTTTATTTCAGTATGGCAAACACATTTGTGTACTGTACTTTGCACTGAATACACTTTCCTGTTAAGTGTTAGTCCTGGATTCATTGCCTTAAATTAAAGCCTGGTAGTCATTGTGGATGTCCATGCAATACTGCAGAGCAAATTTGCCTGTAGGTAAACATGTTTGCATGTCTTAATGTAGTCATACTGCTTTACATGGTTTCCTGGCCGGCAACACTGTTGCTGGCCACAAAACATCACTTGTATCCATGTAAACAAGATGCACAGCATGCATATGCAATTAGCACTGCTCATTGTGCAAACACATGAACTCCATTGAGGCTTCTCACTAAATCTTCACTGGGTTTATTGAATCCTCATGAGTCTATGTTATATCTTTAGATCCCAAAGTCATACTCTCGCTGCCACTCCTGTTGTTTGGGTATCCCTAGCAATGGCATTTGTTATACAACCTTCACAGTCCCTTTGCAGATACTTGATTTTGGTTCCCAGTTCAAGTTGCTGGTACTGAAAATGCAACATAAAATAATGAAATGCTTAAGTAATTACCTTTTTGTATATTTAAAGTGTCATGCATGAAAAATAGTTTGTTAAAATATATACTTTAAAGAACATTGACAGAGTCCTCCTAAGGTCATGTCTTTTCTCAGTAACTTCACTCCATCTTCTAGGTTCATAGGTAGGTACTACACTATCGGCCCAAGGGACTAAGTAAGTCTAGCCAACAAGGTTCCCTGGCTTACACCACCCAAGAAAGTTATTTTCCTGTGCCCCTGTCAAGCAAAGCCACAAAAGTGATCCCTGGGGTGAATTTCCTATTTTCCATACACTCATCAAGATTTTTCTTGAAGAGTACTAATGAGGAACTTTGCTTGACCCAGATGGGTGGCTTGTTCCAGAGTATGGAAAGTCTCTGTGATAGGAATCTATCCCTACAGCATGTCCTGTTTATTGTGGTGACAAGGTTTAGGTCCCTAGAGCGTGGATTGGGATTTATGTAGGTGTAGCATGTTCAACAGCTCCGGGTTTGACATAGCTTTATATGTTAGGCAGAGATCACCTTGGAGTAGGCGATATGCGACGGAGTAAAGCTGGAGATTTTTGAGATGGTCAGTGTAGGACATCTGTTTGAGAATAGTAATCCCCTTTGTGAGGTACTTCTGTGGCCTTTCCAGCTGCTGCAGATGTCTTGTGAGGTACATTCCAAAAGAGGCATTGTACTCTATAATGGGTCTAATGAATGTCGAGTAGAGGGGATCAATGACCTCTTTTTTCCTGGATGAGAAGCCTTTTGTGATGAGGTGTGCCACATAGAAGGATTTCCTGACTACTGTGGCAATGTGATTATCAAAGGCGAGATTGCTGTCCACCTGGATCCCAAGGTCTCTTATCACACATTTGGCAATAAGTAGACAGCCGCCTATGTGGTAGTTCATGGGTACAGAGTTTTTACCAAAGGGGATGACAATGCACTTTTGGGCATTGAGCTTGAGGCCATGGCTCTGACACCAGGCATCTGTCTCAGTGAGGTCCTTCTGTAGGATTTCCACATCATTTGGGGACTTGACTACGGCTCCTAGTTTGCAGGCATCTGTGAATTTCATTAGCCAAAGGCCTTCTGTGTTAGCTTGTACTTCAGAGAAGTAGATACCAAACAGGAGAGGTCCCAGGACTGAACCCTGTGGTACTCCAGTTGTCACTGGTTTGAAGTCAGATTTGGAGTCTGTAACTTTTGCAGTGTGGGTTCTCTCAGTAAGCCAGTTGGCAACCCATCTTGTGATGTAGGGATTTATACCTAGTTTAGTGAGTTTAGCAATAATTCCAGAATGGGGGATGGTGTCGAAAGCCTTGGCAAGGTCAAGATAGGCTGTGTGAAACACCTTACCTTCGTCTATGGCTTTGGTGACTACCTCATAGAAGTCGATCAGGTTTAGGAGGCATGATCTGCCTTTCACTAACCTAAACTGGGTGGGGTCCAGAGTTTGGAGGTTACCAATGTCTTTGTTTATGAGTTCCATGATGATACGTTCCATGGCCTTACAGACCAGGCTTGTCAGGCTAATAGGGCGATAGTTCCCGGGATCACTGGTGGCCCCCTCTTTGTGGAGTGGGATAACTGTTGTTGTGCACCATTCAGTGGGCACAAAGCCTGACATGAGGCTATGACTGAACACGGTGCTTAGGTGGGGAGCCAGTTCTTTCTGAAGTTTGTGTAAAATGCAGCCTGGGATGTTGTCTGATCCCATGGATGTTGTGATTTGGCTTTAGAGAGCGCAGCTTTTACCTGTGTAGTTGTGATTAAAGTGACTCTGCAGTCCTCCTGTATAGATATGGTCCCTTTAGAGGGTGAGAGGGGGGGGTAAAGTTAGCACTGTACCTATCTGCCAGGATGTTGGCAATATCAGTTGGTTCTGTAATTTTCGTGATGTTGTGCTGTAACTCAGAGCAGATCTGGGTGTTGCCATCTAGATTCTTGACATAGCTATAGAATGCTTTGTGGTTGTCCCTAGAATCACTGGTGATTTTGTTTTCATAGCTAGCTTTGGAGGATCTTATAAGGGATCTCAGATTCTTACTGATGCTGACCAGGGAGCTCCTCCACTCATGCAATTTTACTCTCTTTTGCAACAGTTTCTTTCTTCTGTTGTAGAGTTTGTTTATGGCAGGGGACCACCAGATTGGCTTCCTTTTTTTGGAGGATAGCATCTTGGTTCTGTTTGGGATAGCACGATCCATACACTCATGTAAGTGCTTATAGAGTGCATTTGTGTAGGATTCAGCAGTCATAACTATATTGTCTATCTCCATGGGTGTCATGAAGTTCGCCACTTCTGTCTTAAGAAGCATGAAGTTGGCTTTAGAGAA